>NC_051158.1:178583-244930 GCF_013339745.2 Dermacentor silvarum
TCGCTCTTAACGGTCACACGCACTTTCTCAGAGCTGTGCCAGACCTTCATTTTACAATGCATGCAGACGACATCACCCTCTGGACTGTAAAGGATCACCATCACTAAACAACTCACGCTACAGTCGGCTGTTTACACCACAACTCGGTACCTTCAAGAAAGAGGGCTCACTCTATTCAGCGCCAGATCCGAGTACATTGTCACGAACGGGAAACTTCCAAAGGCTCAGAAGATCTGCAACTCATTACACTATCCATACAGAATGACCCCATTCCTAGGAAGCATTACATAAAGTTTCAAGGCTTCTGGTTGCAAGACGACGGCAAGTCCGAGGAATTGCTTCAATATACAACCGAACAATTGCAACAAATTCACTGCCTCTGCAAATGCACTACGCGTAAGCTAAGAGGCATCAAAGAACACCAACTCAGGCGCATGACCCTGGCTGTAGCCATACCCCGCGTCATGTATAAGTACCCATATACACAAATTACCAAGACGCCGAAATCTAAGCTTGAAACCTTTCTCCATCAAATCTCTCGTACAATATTGGGTACCCCAAAATACGCCAAGTCCGCTAGGCTTAAAGATACGGCGATCCTTCCTAAACTCGACGAGCTGGCTCAACTTCCCCGTGAAGCACAATTCACCCGCCTCAAGCTCCCTGCAGAAGAACGTGCCCTGCTCAGTGGGTTGGGCTACGGCATACGTCCACCACCCACATTCGAAGCAACCCGGCCCCCATGAACGACGGTCGACCAGATCGCGTCGAACCTGTACCACGGCATATGGAGTCAGACACACAATGAGGACGACGCCAAGCACGAGCCCAACTCTCCAGGAAAACACAACAGAGTGGACCTTGTACACGGACGCATCTCCGTCTCAGAACTCCGAGGGCTACCGAACCGGAAGAGCTTCCGATGGAGTACCACTGTCCGGGGCCTTCCGTTATAACATCAGCATGGAGTGCCTTGCAGATATCGCGGCCGTTGTGGAGGCTGTTACCATGCTCAACGCACATGCCCGTAATATACTGATACAAGCAGCCTGTCGAGCCCTCGCGACAGGTGACATTCCAGACTCGCATTACAACACGCTAGCTAACCATTTTGATGACCACCCATACATACGTGTGCTAATACAGTGGATACCTGGTCACTCGGGGATTAGAGGGAATGAAGTGGCACATGCCACATCCCGCCTAAGTCCCCCGGGCCCTCGCCTGTGGTGGCCGGATTCACTGAACCGCACCGAATTACTTGCTCGCGCGTGCCGACCGGCGCGCAAGATTAGACGAGGTGCGTAGCAATCTCAGAGTTTATCCTAATCCACCCCCTACATGACGCGACGTGAGGCGGCCCTAATGAGGCGTGCGCAAACACATTCTCTGCGGACATCGCACATTCAGCACCACATACAAGGCAAGGACGGGTCTCCCACCTGTGTGGCGTGCGGTGGCCTCCAGGATAACGCTGCACATGCTGTGTCATTGTCCGGGTGCCCATGTAGCCATGCGCGGGAGCCTCAGTGAAATACCTACTACACCAAGACCTGCGACTATAGAAGAGGGGCTGGCGAACTCCTCGCCAGACATTCTGAAGGCACTGCTTGTACACCTTAAACTTCTAGGCCTGTCTGAAGCCTAGGCCTCTCTAGGACTCGTTTTACTGAACCCGGACTGAGGTTTAATTTTTTTTGGTAAGGTTGTTCTCTCTCTCTCTAGACGACGAGGCCAAGTGTTATGTACCATCGAGATTCCGACGACGAGGACGCCGGGCCTAGTGCTGTGTAGTGTAATGTAGGGCAGTGTAGTGTAGTTTTCATCGTTTACATCAAACATTCACCAGCATTCTCTGTTTCTGTGTCGTACTTCACTTTAATAACGCAAAGTTAACAAAAGAAAGACAAATTTAACCCAAGGAGCATATCAGGGCACACCAACTACGAGATGCGGCTGCCACTACCAGACACCTAAGTCAAGGATTAGGGTCGCCTCCAGCTTTCTTTATTATTATTATGGTCCTACGCAGTAAATTTTTCAAGTACTGTGTTCAATAACGTAGACTCTTTAACGAAGAAGTTGTTGAGCCTATTGACAAATATCGAAATAATGTCTTTACGTGGTAATAGCGGCTGCGATTTACTTTTTTTTTGCGGGCTGCAAAAAGAGTCCGCTACATTATATAAAGATACCATGCGTCTAGGCGCTTACGCGCAGTGACATTAGTGCCCTTATAATATGCTATACAAACGAATAATCGGTGCTGCACGCAGACCACAGGAATAACATAAGCAAGAAATAATAGGCAATGGCCATACTCGTCTTCTCTGATATAACGCCACCCGCTGCCATAGCCTCCTCGCCCTTTACGCTATCTGTAAACCGCAACACCGATAATTCAGCAACTACCAACCGTTATGTCTACCATTGGAATCAGCTAGCGCAAGACAGGGGTAATTGGGGATTGCAGGGAGCGGCCTTCGTCCTGCAGTGGACATAAATATAGGCTGATGATGTCATTGCTCTAACATACAAGACATCTCTGTGGCTCAAGGACTGTTCATTCCTTCTGGCTGAGTACAGCATCGATCATTTGTCTGCAGTACGTTTGAGGGCATCAATGTCACTGCGCGTAAGTGTATATTCACGTGGTACTTCAAAAAAATCTCGCGGACATTTTTCGGAAGTCCGGAACATGTAAAACCCCAGCTGGTATCATCGCGGGAAGAAACTATTTTGATATTTGTCAATAAGAGGGAGGCTCAACTTCTTCATTAAAGATTTTGCGTTTTAAAAGAAACTTTGAAAGTTTGCTTATCATTATCGTTAAGTAATTGCCTGAGCTCATAGTTAACTACACTCCGAGTTTCTAAAGGGGACCATGAGCCGTACTGAATTTTGCATTCTCGTAACGCACTCCTTTATCTGATAAAGCTTGGCACGAGTTAGCTGAAACACCCTGTATAGTACCTGTGGTCGGTCCATCAACCCCTAAGAGACCGACTCGCCTTCTAATCAACATCACCGTTCATGTGTGCAAGTCGTATCTGCGGACAAAAGTTGTGGACACGTCTGCTACTTGGCTTCGCCCGTTTTCTGGTTCATTGCATGCAAAAAGGGCACGAGCATTAATGGGAAAAGAATATAAGGACTTATATCTGCAAGCCGTATACGGATAGCTCTTAAGGCGTCATGGAAGGAAATGTGAGATTGTTTATACTTCCCTAAGACAATGTAAGTTAAGAACTATGAATGACCGCATGACCGCATGAAACATGTCTGTAGGAGGAGGACTACATTACTGTGACGTGAGCCACATCATTAAGATTAATAATTTTACTATTACAAGAATCTTACACATAAACATTGGGTCTTTGCAATTCGACAAACCGCATCTATAAAAAAGTGATGTTTGGTTTAGCTAGCAATACAATCCGCATTATTACAGTCAGCATACAACGATATGCCCGCTTTTTACTGTATCGAAAAGAATGTGACTATTTATTATGTTCTCCAATTTAGCTGGAAAATATTTCCAGAGGTTTAGAGTGACAGAAAGTTGAGCTAGTTAGTAGGAATTCATCGTGGAAGAAGATAAGGTGTGCTGATATGGACAGAGCAGAAGTGAACCAGACGACAGATACGCCGTCTATGAACTGCAAGGGCGCACTGTGGCGGAAAATAAAGCAGACACAAAACTTATATGCGCATGTTCAGGTATTGACAGGTGGCGCTACCATACCTCAGCATGCGCAGATAAGCTTTGTGTCTACTTTCTTTTCCGCCACAGTGCGCCCTTGGAGTTCATAGTCGGCGTTTGTGTCGCCTGGTTCACTTCTGCTGTGTCGGTATCTGCAAGCGTTACCTTCTTTCACGATATTTCCAGGGGTACTACGCCGGAAGGCCCCAGTTAGGCAAAGTTCGGGATCTCCGTGAGCTCTTGTGACCTCCTGAGATGAATGATCTAATGGTATGAGACAAAATTCAAGCCTCGGCACGCCTCCGGTTTCGTTGGCTGTCTAGATTCACACTTTGGCTCTCACCACTTAAGCGTTACCTCACGCGTAGCCGAAAAAAGTAACGCAGACGAACTGTCCCTGACCTTCTTTTTTTGTTGTTGTAGGAAAATCATATACACGCTATGGAAACGTGTTTATCTCTTGACACTTTCAAAATAAACAAGACGGATGGCGTGAGAATGCGCCACGTCTGCTCGTTTGGATTCACGGTGGATATAGACAGAACTCGCTGTTGGGATTGTAAGTCTTTATGGTAAAACAAATTAGAGTGCATAAAAAAAGCGTACATGCAGACACCCGCACGCGCAATCACTCATTTAGTTGAATATTAGTTGCAACTTCTCACTGATGTGTATCTCATCGAATAACCCAGCTCAATGACAAGAATCACGCTACCTGCCAAAGGCGTATATATATATATATATATATATATAGTGAGGACAAGAAGCACGATACCTGGCAAAGGCGTATATATATATATAAATATACATATATATATATATATATATATATATATATATATATATATATATATATATATATATATATGAACCATATGGATGTATTGTACCACCTAGTCTGTGCTGTCGCGCAACAGACAGAGAGATAAGCAGTCAATGAGGTGATAAGGATGATAAGGAGTTATGAGGGTTATATGACTTTCATTACGGTTGATGAAGGTTTGACGCGAATGGATAGGGTGCTAAAGAGCGATGACAGCTTACAATGGGCGAAGTAATTCTGGCAAAGTTGATAAGGGTCGGATTATGTAGGGTTGATAAGAACCCATAAGGATTGATAAGGGTTGGAGCAATTTCGATAAAGTTAATAACGACCGATAATGGTTAATAAGGGCCGAGAAGAGTTGATAAGGGTTTATACTGGTCGGATCAAGAGACAACGCAGATTTCAGGCCAATAAAACACACATTTAAGGAATCGTCTACTGCTTCGTCAATCGCGGTAAACATATTTCATGTCGTATGCGTGAATATGAGCAAGTGGCACAATGCTTACGCATACTTAGACAACTCCAGTGGAATTTCTACAGATTTTTTTTTCACACGATAATCCTTACAATTTTGTTTCACTGACAGGGGCACAACCACTGTGAAGTCAGTACAAACGGGAACTTATGTAGAATATGTCGGAAGTTCTTCATGTTATATCTTCGCTTAGGTCTACTGGACCTGGCCTAGACTCTGTTCACCCATATCGTATGAAGTTAGTCTCTAATGAACTGTCTCCTATCATAGCAGATATTGTTAAAAAATGTTTAAAGCAGGCATATTACCAAATTCTCTGAAAGTTGGTAAAATAACACCTGTTTACAAAAAAGGTGATCGCGAACTTCTGAATAACTACAGGCCTATTTGTATTCTTTCATTTCTTAGTAAAATAATTGAACGACTAGTTCATACACGTTTATCATCCTATCTAGAAAAATTTAATCTACTATCACCTAAGCAGTATGGCTTTCGGCAGGGTTGCTCAACCAAGCTTGCGCTTCTAACCTTCACCGATAAAGTCAAGAAGGCAATAGACCAAGGCTTGCTGGTTGGAAGTGTATTTATAGATTTAACGAAAGCTTTTGACACCATTAATCACCAAATTCTTATACATAAACTTGAATCTTACGGCATAACTGGCCCGCCACTTCAGTTTATTTCTAGCTATCTAACCAATCGTACTCAAGTTGTTCAGATTGACGGCAAACTCTCATCTGCTAAGAACATAAATCAAGGCGTTCCTCAGGGCTCGATTCTAGGCGCGCTACTGTTTCACTATTTATTAACGGTCTACCTAACGTTTTGACAACTACCGACTCTATATTATATGCAGACGACACGATTATTTTTACTTGCGCTAATAATGACGACGAGCTACAGCGAAATGTCAACGTTGATCTGCATTACATAACTTCCTGGTGTCGAACGAACATGTTGTGCATCAATCCGCCAAAAACCGTTTTTATGGTTTTTCATTCCTTCCCGACACAAATTTCGAAATCTATATCTGTATGTCTCGACAACAACCTAATACCAATATCTGATAGCACAAAGTTTCTAGGCCTAGTTTTAGACAGGCACCTGAAATTCAATCTCCATGCGCAGTCGCTTGTCCGTAAGATTTCTTTTGGAATACGCGCCATAATCAAAACCCGCTCATATTTTCAGTCACACATTATCCATTATCTTTATCATGCACACATTCACAGTCATTTATCTTACTGCATATCAGCGTGGGGTAACACATACTTCGCACACCTCAGTCAACTTCAACGCATGCAAAATCAGGCGCTTCGACTCATGACTTTCAGCCATTTCCAATCCAATGCAACGCCACTTTATTGCAGTTTAAACATTCATCCTCTTCATCAGCACTTTCAGTTTAAGTTAACAATCGAGATATATAAGTTATTTCGTAATATTGCACATATAGATGGCTTTGTCATTGAAACTTTTGTAAATACTAAAGTTACTAGGTTCTCTGAATTCGATAACCGCCTTTTACCTAAAGTGCGCACCAACTAGGGTAAGTTAACTACCACATTTGCGGGAATCAAACTGTGGAGTTCTATTCCACATACCATTAAATCATCACCCACAGTACATATATTCAAGAACCAAGTTAAGAAATATTTTTTACAACAACTCTCTTCATCCTAACAACAGACTTTTGTGATTGTAATAATAATAATTGACGTAGCTATAATACTACATGGTATATTACCCCCATTTTTGTTGTATTGTAAACTTGAATTGCTTGTTTATTACAAAAGTTTTCTTTGCCATTTTTTTTGTCTTACTAAACAGCCTTATATTCTTGTTTTTCGCACTATTCCTTATTTTTTAAATTGTTTGTAAAATCACCGTAACCAATGCTTGATCTATATCTCGTTTTTTTCTTTCATTTTGTTCATGTATGGGAGTCCCCCTGACAGTTTTTAACTTTGGGACTCCCTGTGTATGTACTAATTATGTATGCACTTCTGTGTAAAACTGACATCGTTGATGAATAAACTTGAAAAACTTAAACTTGAAATATCGAACTGGCTGTAAAATCGGAAAACAAAAATGCTGGAGGCACAATGTGCATAAAAGATATGCATGCGTGCAATTTGCATAATCGGTGGAATTTACACAACTACATTTAGGAATCACTTAGGAGCCCGGCATTATGGCGTCCCAGATAATCCACTGTGCACTCCTGGGCCATAAACACCATAATTTTATTTGTAGCATACATTTTCTGTGATCATGAATTATATTAAAATTGTGAACTCGCGATTGTTCTGTCCTTGGTTGGTGTCGTTCTTGTCAGTGAAATACAAATTAGGAAATATGATTCATCCTGAGTTAATTGTTTTGCGGCCGCTTATTACATCCTGTTCAATATAATATCAGCAGAAAACAATTCTTGTACACCCCGACGGGCTACGGAAAATTGACATTTAAATAGATCTCCTACACACAGGCATGTTGTTCATAGTTTCTTGATGGGGCTACCTGGCTTCGAAACTTCCCTGATTTCTGAGAGATATTCCCCTTTATATCATCGGTCGTACTAGCTTTCAGACAAATGCATTAAACCCTGTTGAAATTACTTACACTTTTCGGTGAAACGCATACACAACATGTGGAGCTATGGCTGTCCACGACTGTCGACTAACTATCTGCATATGACTACCACTACTAGATACCTAAGGAGGTAGTGGTTTGCAACGTCTAAGGGATAATAATAATAATAATAATAATAATAATAATAATAATAATAATAATAATAATAATAATAAGAAGAAGAAGAAGAAGAAGAAGAAGAAGAAGAAGAAGAAGAAGAAGAAGAAGAAGAAGAAAAAGACGAAGAAGAATAATACTAAGAATGGTTATTCACCAAAAAACACAGAGCAACACAAAAAGCCTGTCTAAGCCTCAATTGGCTTGTATAACCGTGTCATGAGCATGATATAAACGGTAAATGAAAAAAACCGGTTATCGATGAGACACAAGGACAAAAAAATGAGACATTTGGTTATTCTATTTGAAAAAGAAGTTGAAGCAGTAAATAATACGATGTCAAAATGTTGTGGAAGTTAGTTTCCCCATAGCTCCTTCAATATTTTTCAGCTTGCTTTTCAAGTAGCGTTAGAAATTTCATTCGGTAACTTGTTAAACATATCCAGCACATATGCACAGCCCCTGGCCGTGCCATACCTTGTGGATGAACGAGGAACCACTTAGCGGGCGTGTTTACGAAGTTTCCTTGTGGAGGTATTTTTTTTTTTTGAAAGCGGAAGCGCAATAGTGTTTTACGACAACTGTTTTAACGAGCAGTGATTGAAAATTCGGTAAACCACGTTGACGGAAGATATTTGCAGCTGTTACTGTTTGAGAATTATAGGCAACATTGTTAAGAATATTTTTTATAATCCTGTTTACCCTGCATCTCCAACGATTCGAACAGAATCCGAAGACCGTTATGCCATATCTCAATACACTGTAACCCAATGCATGCACAATCATTTTTTTACAGAGAGGGATGCAATACCTTTCATATTAAACATCAGCCAAGCGACTGACCTCAGTTTTGAACAAATGAGTTATAAGTGATGTTGCCATGATAAGTTGCTATCGAAAAATGTTCAGTGCATTTGTAATTTGTAAATATTCGGTGGCATTATACTGTAATGTACGAGGATGACAGTGATGGGTTGCAAGGAATGTTCTTGTTACGAAGACGTAGGGGTCCACTGTGACATCTTGCTGCTTTCGTAGAAGCGAACAGCTCAGTGCCGTTGGAAACAACATAAGCTTGCTAATTATTTGCTCTTTACAGGCTGTGGTGAGGCCAGCGATGTTCACTACATCAACGTCACTCCAGTGGCTATGCCACAAGCTCCTAGAGGCGTCGTCATCCGTGGTCTCGTACCTTTCTATATGAGCATCCACCATCGCCTTGGCTCCGTAATAGTGCCAGGAAAAAATGTGCCAGAAGGTAGGCGTGGCTAACAGTGATATACTTGTTGGGTCTTGTTTCAAATACAACATGGATTTACGCACAGAGCAGAGACCAAGAGGACACACAAACGGAGCCGGATCCTAAAGCGTGGTGTTGTCTCGTTTACCGTATACTGTTGTGTTTCGCTGTCGCAGCTGGGTCCGAATTGACGAAGGTTTTCATTCGCAAGTGCTCTTTGCCATTAGCACGATGATTTTACTTAATATGTCCAGCATGATGATCTGCATGAATTTTCTCTTACGATCAGTTGTTCTGTAAGACCTGTCTGTCAATACTGAAGCTTGTGTTCAGAGCAAACGCCCATAGACGGGGACACAAAAAGGCGATACACACAAGTGCTATGTGCGTTTCAGTGTCGTACCGACAAGTCCGCAACTAAATTGAGCCGGATGTTTGCACATTCGGAACAAAAGCGGTCACTCGCAATAAAGTCCAGGCACGTGAAAGATAAGATTGGTGTATCATTTGTTGACACAGTCTGGGATCCGTACAGCATGAAACCCCAATATGTGGAAACTTTTATATTCGGCGCGAAAGTATACCACCGAAACCCCCTGGGTGTGGAAAAATGAGCCTATAGGAATGGTCTAAGAAAGACCGCAGACACTGGAAAAGCAGTCGAATCAATGACGCACTTCGCTAGCTAGTCTGGTGAGTAATAATGTGCAAAAACAATTGTCCATTGAATAGTTCTTACAAAGGAGAGGATTCAACAAGGTGATTTCTAATGTTTTGCTGTCACTAACTAAGGGATCGCATTCATTGCCCCCAGCGCGGTCTTAGCTGTTTTGCTGTCGGCTTTATTGTCGTAGGCCTTTTCTGCGCTGCCTTTTTCATATATGGCATGTGTTGTCAAGAACCTCGAATTTCGATTTGTCCATTGGCCATCATTATATGGAGCCATATTCATTAACAAAGTTTATCTTACGTCGTTGGCCGGCGTTTGATCAGCGATAAGTCGCAGCAGTTATCATCATGATGACGAAATGACTATCTGGGTGACTGCAGATGGCGGGTCATACGCATACCGTACTATAAAATGTGGAAATACAGAAATGTGAAAATGCTGTACCCCCTCCCTCCCCCCGTTTTTTGCGTCGCGACAACGAAATTTTACGAATTTGAAAGTTCAAAGATTGGCAGCTATGTAATGTGATTTGTTGCTGCATTGCTAAATATTAAACAAAAAGTTATTATTTGGTTTTACGTGCCAAAACCACGATCTGATTATGAGGCACGCCGTAGTCGGGTACTCCGGAGTCATTTGAACCACCTCGGTTTCTTCAACGTGCACCTAAATCAAAGTACACGGGTGTCTTCGCATTTCGCCGCCATCGAAATGCGGCTGCCATGGCCCGGATTCGGTCCCGCGACCTCGTGCTTATCAGCCCAACACCATAACCTCTAAGTAATCACGGCGGGTGCTTGAAAATTACTCGCATTAATGTCGACAGCCATCGTTAGATGGTGTCCACCAACATTTTTTTGAATGCGTAGGCATTTCTATGCTTATCCGACAAGAAAAACAATCCGACCGTCACGTAAGATGATCGCTTTCAAGAAAGATCCCGCAGGAGCGAGTCAATTCACCTTCCTGCTGCATCTCGCTTCAACGCGAACTACGTGGCGCGAAGACAACGCTCACGAAGCTCTCAGCCCACGCTGCACTATGACCGTTTCGCAGATCGCCTTTAAGAGAGAGCTCGCGGTCGTGTCATACGGAGCCGCCACCGGTGCGCAGTTATCACTGTTGATGATTGTTCGACGTGGATGAATACGGCGCTAAAGAGGGATAACAGCTTACACTGATCGGCACGTCATTGCAGTAGTTTGCTTGCGTCATACATTCACCTTACGCCGCCGTCTGCAGCGGTTTGTGTCGCCACAGCACTGTCGTTTATACTGGACGGATAAAGTTTCCTAACATTGATAATGACAGCCGGTTGCGTGGAGATGAGCGAGTGGCACAATGCTAACGCATACTTAGACAACTCCCAGAGGGGTTTCTGCGTGAATTTTTGTTTCTTTTGACCAGTACAGCTTACGTTACCCTCCCCATGCAGCAGCTTACTCTTATCTTCGCCTAAGTGGTAACGGTGGACAGCCAGCTACGAGTACAATGTTTAGGGCAGAATTCGCTGCCGTGACGGATCTCCTTGTCAAAACATCGGCTCCAGCAACACAATCTTTGTAAATGATCTATATTGTCCATATACTATTCATTATCCATGCTTTTGTGGAGCCCTCTTTAAACATATCACTCTGCCCATCTTTCACTCTCTCTCTCTCTTTTTCACAGCGATCAAGCACGCCGATAAAGTGGACGCATCATCAGTGAGTATCATATTGAATGAACGTTCTAAGCCCCTTGGTGAAACAGAAAGTAGACATCTTCGCGACTTTATGCAGGTTCCTCTGAAACAAATGTTCACGCGTGAAAAAAAAATGTCACAGTTTCGCCCTAAGGGCGAAGCAATGAATGCGATAGCAACACAGCAATGTCATACGAAGTAAGGTGAGCGGCTTTGGTAGCAACAACACGCAGAACTGTTGTCGACGCCATCGGCGTTTTGCCCGCGTTAGCTCAAAATGCGTGCGGCGTTGGTGACTGTTGCTGGAGCCTCTCATATAAATAGGCACTTGGTGCCGCAGCTAAACGTCGCGTCCCTTCCTTCCCCCTCCCCCACGGCCTCTCGCGCGTCTGAAGAAGGCGCGTTTGCTCTACATATATGGTGATTGTAAAGGAGGAAAGAGACGCCTACTTCTGCAGCCCTTAAGGAAGCACGGCGCAGAACGCGCGTTTGTTCTCCGCCGTGCGTTCACTCCCCGTGAAAGAGCGCGTCCCTCGCGCCCTTTCACTCGCACATACAGCGTTCGGCGGCGCGCGGCCACGATTTCATCTCCATTGACGTCATACGGAACCTCACGGCGACGGCGACGGCGACGGCGACGGCGACGCCGACGGCAGAAATCTGCTTTTGAGTGTCCATATAATTGCTATCGCAATAAAACTAAAAAAAGAAACACTTGCACTCGTGCAGTCAACGAACCACGGACCTTCACCTCAGCAGAACAACTGTCGGCGCTCTGTTTAGCTCAACTGATCGGCTGACTGCTCCGGTTTTATTGCGATTGCAATTATATGGACACTCCAAAGCAGATTTCTGCCATCGGCGTTGCCGTCGCCGTCGCCGTGAGGTTCCGTATGACGTCGAGATGAAATCGTCGCCGCGCGCCGAACGCTGTATGTGCGAGTGAAAGGGCGCGAGGGCCGCGCGCTTTCACGGGGAGTGAACGCACGGCGGAGAACAAACGCGCGTTCTGCGCCGTGCTCCCTTAAGGGCTGCAGAAGTAGGCATCTCTTTCCTCCTTTAAAATCACCATATATGTAGAGCAAACGCGCCTTCTTCCGACGCGCGCAAGGCCTTGGGGGGGGGGGGGGGGGGAGGGAAGGGAGGCGACGTTTAGCTGCGGCACCAAGTGCCTATTTATATCAGAGGCTCCGGCAACAGTCACCAACGCCGCACGCATTTTTTGCGAACGCGGGCAAAACGCCGACGGCGTCGACAACAGTTCTGCGTGTTGCCGGTGCTGCAGCATGTCGAAGTTTATACAGCTGATAAAGCTACTATCATTAATCCGTATAGCTCTGTACAAATTTGCTATCGCAATTGATGCTTCGCCTTTCAGGTGAAACTGCGACAACTTTTTTCTTTCACATAACTTAGTTTAGTGATGATGAGAATGTGGTTGTGTGAGAGTATTTATAACAGAACAGTATTGATATTAGATTTGTCAGAGGCGAAAAGTTTAGCATGTCGTCCTATGCAGGTCTCCTTATTCCGAAATGCGTAAGCTCATCGGTCGTACGGCCACTCGAGTTACCCACTGACTATAATGCTCTATCGCCGAGAACGAGGACACGGATTCAATTTTCTCGGCAATGGCCATATTCTTACGGCAATTGAAAGCAATTTAGGAATATTATGCTCATACGGCGTTGAGAATATCATTGATGCGAAGATTTGGCACAGCGGTTAAATAAATGTTACGAAATGATCGAGAAGAAAGCGGCGCTAAAACGAAAAGACGCAAAGCTGCATCCGTGTATTATTACTTGTCGCACCCGTGTATTATTACACAGGCGTTTTTGCATTTCGCCTCCATCGAAATGCGGCCGCCGCGGCCGGGATTCGATCCCACGATCTCGTGTTCAGCAGCGCAACGCCTTAGCTGACTGAGCCACCGCGGCGGTATAATGCATTGTCTACAGTCATACGTATTTTAATACTTTGTAACGCGTAACCTCGGGCTGTGGTAATGTTGATAGACCATTTACAAAGTGTGGCTAAACTATAACGTTAAATCAGGTGTATGCTTCCGGTAAGGCATCGATGCTAGCGATGTCTTGACTACGAACGCGATGTTTAGTGCGTGTCAGAGAATGGCGTAAATGTACGCCAGTAAATGTACGCCAGAACTTTTTGAGGAAAACGCTTTTTCATGCATTGAAGCACAAAGTTAACGGGAACGCCCATGCATTTCGTCGGACAGTTTGATAGTTAATATCTCGAAACTGGTTCAGTCCTGAGAATTCGTTCCAAGTGGATACGCCTTGCGAAATCAGCGGCTATAATTCGTATATTCAAAATGTGCCGTAAAATATTTATTTGAAAAGTTATTCAGCGTAAGTATGTTTATTATTCAATGAGGCATTTTGATTTCTCGTGGAAGTAATGACCGCCTGATCGAGTAAGGATTTTAATTGTGCTATCTGCCACAGGCAATTTTTAAATATTTGGTGCAGCTAAAGTGAAACATCCTGTATGTGCCGTTAATATTTCAATAGTTAATTAGCGTAGTTGTGTTATTTATTCAATTAAGCATTTGTACCATCATTTGACATAGCAACCAACTGAATCGAAACCAATCGTCTTAAAAGTACCCTTGTGACCTTATTTGCAGGTTGCAGTTGCAAAAGCCCTGGTACTTAAAATGAATCGCTCATCATTTATTACTCCAACCTTTAACTGCTTTTTGGAATGCTGTAGCGCCCAAACAAACAGCGGTTGTATATGTGGCATCAAAAAAAGGCCAACTTCTGTTATATGTTTATCGTTCTGTGTAATGAAATTACGCTGACTGTAGACATAAACAATCAAGAAAATTCAGAGCCCTTCCACTACTATGAAAATGGAATCCAGCGAAGCTGTGACTACGGTGGACCTGCTATAGTGAATTTATATACTATCATTATTGATGTTATTCAGCGTCTTCGGCATGTTCGTGAAAGAGCAAGGACACCGGCGTCTTTTTTTCACCCGGCACGATAGCTAGGTAATGCGTTTGCTGCGCCAAGTCCGCCCCATCCTCATAGACATGCAGCGTATGAGCCACAGCGTTCATAGCCGCGGCATACTACGTGGCGTCATCAGGATCCTGACGTCAGGATACCGGAAGATGTGGTTAAACGAGCGTCCATCCCATAGAGAGTCCAAAGGGCAACTGCTGATAACAGCGCTAGCGCGATCTCTACGTCACGAGACAAAGGGGTACAAAGATTGGTGGGACCTGCCGCCGCCGAGTATCGCGACACTTGTAAAAGAGACAGTGGCAGTGGCGAGGGGCATAGGAGTGGGCCATCCATCATCCGTTTTGACACTTGTACTAAGGCACAATTGGCGGGAAACCGCCACACACATGAAGCCAAACCGACACACACATAGAGCCAGAGCAATGCTGCTGATGATATTTTTTTTCTACACGCGGACACGACCCCGAGGAACCCAGCCCTCAACATTTATTGGATTTGCTACTGCGATTCTCTTTTACTACTAAGGAAGCTGCAAGCGGGCAGCCTCCTTGCGACACAATCATTTTTTCGTGTCACCTCTTTTTTCGATTGAATTAGAAGATATTTTTGTCAAAATGAGTTTCACGACTGATTATATCACTTTGTGAATGACTCTAAATAAGGAACCCAATTTAGTATTCAAAATGCTGTGGGGAACAGTTACGACAACGGGCCTTTGTTTAATTTTTTTCTGTCAAGGTCACAAGCCTCCTATATGGAAACATCGCCTTGGCCATCATGATGGCAACTTCCGTCTTACTCGCCGCTGCCTTGCTAGCGATTGGCCTGCGGTACATCTATATGCAGTGGCAGCAGAGATCTACGGACTTCAAAGTACAAGCTGAAACCGTAACGGAGGCAGCGGCCCGAAGAAAATGGTGTCTCGGATTCTGGGTCGTCCTCGTGGCATTCTTGTAAGCTGCGCACGGTGACGTCCATGCTGGGCAACAATTCTGACGGGATCTATGAAAAAAAGCAGTCATCGTTTGATTATTTTTTAAATATGTCGGAAACATCTGCACACTTCAGTGATGCCTGCAATCATGAATCCAGGGAAAACACGGGGAAGGTGGGAGATGGAAAATCAAGACAATTAGCCAAATGATAACAAGGTGAAAGCAGGAGATATAGTTTCGACAAGTGGACTTGGCTTTTTGAAGGCGACACATGCTCTCCTCGGCACAGTATGTAGAGGTACAGTTCTTCTAAAGGGAGAGAGGGTGAGTCGCGAGTGGGCGACGTAAAGACCGAGGCTGTGTTAGCGGTGAGGGTGTAGAATTGAAAAGAAAGCTGCTCAACGTCGGCGTAGAATTCAGGGGTAGCCCGGTTCACGCGTCACTGTAAGTTCCTGTTTTCATCTAAGGTACCTGGACGACGGTAGCGGGTGGAGGGGGAATTCGCTTCGCGGAAGCTGAGTGAAGTATCATCTCTCTGACAGAGAGAATAAAAGTATAGGCAGAAAACGATGCTCGTGGAAAATAATAAATACATACACGAACGAAAGGAACGAAAGAAAAGGGGATGTGGGGAGGTTGCAATATTAATAACACACACAAAAAAAGAAAAAAAGAAAAAAAAAGGAAGAAAACCCACTGGGGCGGGGGGGGGGGGGGTATTTTCTTTAGAAAGCTCATGCCGTGACGGTTAGTAGACCTAAAACATCCTTAAAAACATTAAGCACGTTTTCCAATTCTACAGTAATATCCCTGTTGGTAATTTAAACGTCAAGAACTCAAAAATCATTGACGTATCTAAAAATAAAAAATAAATAAAAACAAGAAAGAAAAAAAAAGACAAGGAAGAAAACTAAGTAACCCAATGAACATACCTAAGTGCTGTTGCCTATAGCTTGAAATTTCGCATAGCGAATAGATTGTGGAGCTCCCTATGAAACGTTTATGCCTATTGGTTGCTGTGTCTTAAATTTATGGGTGAGCATCGTAGAAGGCTACAGCGCGGAACCGACAAAGATGAAGACAGGAGAGGCACACAAATTACACAGACACAGCGTTGACTTTCAACAAGGATGTTTATTTTGCTGCTGCACAGCTACGCCTATAGTGAACACTTCAAAAAAAAAAAAAAAAAGAAAACACAAGATTACACAGGCGCACAGAACTAGGAAAGTCAGCTTTTTTTTACACAAGGCTATCGATGGTCAGCTAACGCACTTATTTCCCGCACGTGTAATTGCGGCAGCCTCGATAATTTCTCTAGTAAGGATGGATTTGCGTCTAGGCAGAGACTTAGATTTTTCGACGACAGGTTTGCACTCACAGTCGCGACAGTGTACACCTAGATGACCTTGAATTGTGTTCTAAACATTGTTGCTGGTGCTCCCTCAGCCGATCGTTAATGCATCGGCCGGTTTGCCTGATGTGGACTTTACCACATGAGATATGCATCTCATATACGACACACTGGGCAAATTGTGTGGGGCCCTGTCTGGGCATGGTTTTGCACTCGCCTTCTCTTGGAAGGCTGCGCAACTTCGCTTACTCAGTGACACCAGTTACTTAGGTGCGGAAAAACGTTAACATTTGCACTTCGGCGAACCTTCGTAAGGTTGCGTGAAATTCCATAAAAATATGGGATAACGGCCTTCCTTGGGTTATCACGCATTTGCCCTTCAGTAACCTGTGTCCGTGCGCAAACAGCTCTTTTCACTTTTTTGAGTATGCCTTCCGCGACACCAGCCTGCAAACATAAGGCCTATCTAGCTGCAGCGAGGCGGGAGACCTGCGAGCGAAAGCTTTCTTCCGCCTTGTGGAGAAAGGCCGTTTTCCAGGCATTTGTAAAGCAAGAGACAACAATAATTCTCTTCACGAGTTCTAAGGGTGCAGATACAAATGAAGTAATGGCTTATTCGCCCTACGCTCAAACATCAAGCACACGTGTTGTGTCGAAAACTGAAGGCGCAGGTCTAAAAACCGACTGGTATTTTCTTCAGAAAGCTCATGCGGTGAGAGTTAGTAGACTTAAAACATCTTTAAAAACATTAAGCACACTTTCCAATTCTGCAGTAAAATCACTGTTGGCAATTGAAACGTCAAGAACTCAAAAATCATTGACGTATCTAAAAATACTAACAACGTTCATACCATGCAACTAAGTGTTATGATTGCTATCACATTTGTATAAAAATAAGTCGCTGAGTACTGGCGCTATCAAGGAACCAATACAGGTGCCCTCCTTCTCCAGGTAAGTTCCTTTGTCCAAAGTAGCAAAGGAAGGCAAGTACATGTTCAACAATTCTGAAAAAGTCACCGGCATTGATACCTGCGTAATATTGAAAGGCAACAACCCCATGTTTGTCAATTGGCTCTTCTACGCAAGACAAAAGCTCATTGCGGTGCAGAGAATACGAGGTCCTTTACGTCGACTGAAAAAGTCTTAGCACTGTGATTCATATGATTAGGTAATGTACAACATATCCGAACCACGCACCAAGAAAGGATCATCTATTTCTAATCTATTAAGGTTTACTTTTACGAAATCCGCAACCACTTTTTGCCAGTTGCCTTTTTCAGAAACAATGACTCGAAGAGGGCAACTCAAGTTTTTGTCTCTTGGCAGAGAAAAACTACTCTAGACTATCCGTGCTGGCTCCATCCATCTTCCTTAAAACACTACTCAGCTCCAGTCTAGTGACAAGCTTTTTTTGCTTCATTTCTAGCTTTTCGTAGGGATACTGAATCTTTCCTGTACATGCACCCAAAATGCTCTCAGAACCTTTCCTACGCAGTAGGTCATATGTAGCGCAGCGGAACAACTTTTCTTGTCCGCTGGAACTGCACACAGCTTGTGACCCTTAAGGTAATCCAACGTTCTCTTTAGCGGCAGCTTGCTCCGGGGACCAGCATTACGGTTGAGCACGCCAACGCCACACGAGACACAGCCGTTATTTTCACGTTTCGCGACTTCTCTGACAAGAGTCAGTAGACCGGGACCGTCCTTGCTAGGTTCCACACCGAATTTTGGCCTGACCTGTAGTACTTCCCGTGCGTCCTCAGCTAGATCCACATTGTGAAAGATGTGCAGGCTGTTCCTTTTGACGAGGCCCTTGGGAGGCTGAGAGCTGAATGGAAACAAGCCCGTATCTTTAAGGACTGCTTAAACGCATGGTTAAACATGGGCAGCCACAGCCCAAACGCGGTCAACAGGCGAGACTTTCTTCGCATCCTAGCACAGACAACTGTACTCAAGTGGCAACGTACAAGCATATTGACTATGCTCCGAAGCCTCCTTCCTCCCAAGGGCCTCGTCACAAGGAACAGCGTGCACACCTTTCATAACGTGGATCTGCGTGACAAAATCCTGCCAAAAAATTGGTAAAGATATCTACAAAAATGCATAACTCAATAAGATCCTTACAAACCCTATAACGTTATATATCAATCAATAGGTAATTACATCAGGAATACAAATATCGATAAATGATCATGATAGTATTTATGATAATTAGTATGACAATATGGTAAAAATTGGTCGAAAAACCCCAAAAGTGCCCAAGAACTGAGGATTAATGATAGTAAAGGGTAATGATAATGAAAAATTGGTATACAGAGGTGAATGAGATGAAATAAGAGTAAATTGATGGTGCATTAAAGGGGTTGAGTTGGGTGATTGGAGTCATATGAACGGTAATGATGAGATAGAAGGACCTAAGATAATAAAGAGTAAATGAGAGTGAATCAAAAGTGACTGAAGGTGAATCAATTGATAGGGTGAATCTAGAGTGATGAAAATGGTCATCAGGAGTAATAGAGTAAACCGAGTGTGACGGAAGTAAAATCGAGATGATAGAGTAAGCGAAGGTGAACCAAGCAGTGATAGGGTGAATCAAGAGTGAATCAAGTGTGAATTAAGATTGAATCAAGAGGTTATGAAGTAGGGGAGTGAATTGCAAAAAATGTATGAGATTTGAGGGTCAAAGTGAGAGTGACTCAGCAAAACAATGTGCTGAGTAACGGTTCGAGTTTATGAATCATAGGAAGGGTGACTTGAAAAAAAAAAAACATGGCTTGCAAAAATGACTAAATTGTTTTTTAGAGAGATGATGACTCAGCAAAAAGTGCTGAGTCACTGTCCGAGTTTGGTGAATAAAGGATGACTTGCAAAATTGACTTTGCAAAATATGTGTTCGGAGTGAAGGTGACTTGTAGTCGTCGTGTCATTGAGCTAGCGGCGCTCGGCGTTTCGCCTTGCATCATACTATTTCTTTACTCTAACAGTATTTGACATTTTGTAACGCACCAAATTTCCTTTTGTTTATTCTTTTTGTGCCCAGTTTGATGGCACTCGGTGCCATCTTGACGAGAGGCCATGCCACGAGGGTACTCGACGGCGTGCAGGAGGAAGCCAAGTTCCTCACCGTAAACGTCCCTGAGCTTCTATACGATGCCGTGCAGGTATGTGTGCTCTGATGAATGAGCGAGCCAAGTGAGCGCCTACTGAATGCGTACGCTTTCCCTTGAATAGTAGCGTCAACTTTCGATGACGGCGACTTCATAACTGGCGAATTAAAACGCATCAATGTAGAACCTTTCACAGCAATTTATCTTAACGAACACATTCCGAAGCATCTCAAAACATCATTTTAGCCCACATCGTGTGAGTTTGGGGCACTTATGATTTACTTAATTGCCACAAACATTAAGCACTAGTAGAAATTGCAGTGCGAGAGATCCATCGAACGAAAGGAAGCAATGTCTTCGTACCGTCTTGCTGGCTCAACGTACACAGTTATTTACATATGAACTATTTCATATCAGCTACTCAGTTGCTTTCATATCCTAAACTTGTACTGCGACAAGTCAAAGATCACATGTTTTTCGACTGCCACGCTCCGAGCAATTAAGTTCTCTGCAGTGTCATCTATATTTTAACTACGCATAATTTCACCGATGTTTCCTTTACAGGACATGGAAGTCATTTCTGGACAGAACTTTGCAGAATTCTTATCAGGACAGGAGCGAAGGCTGAACGGCAAGCATGTTTTGCAACCTATATTTGTTGTAACACGTGTAAGCTACTGCAAAAGTGCACAATCGCGCTGTAACTTACATCATTTCACCTTTATAAGGAACTGTATATACGCCGTTAAAAGGCATTGGATGTCTAAGAAAGCCTAGGAAGGAAAAATAAACATTTAGATGCGAAGCATCTTATGCTCGGGGCTATGTCACTCCCTCCCTACCTCCCTCCATCCATCCAACCGCCGTGCGTCCACACCTCTACTGCGTATGGGCATCCTCGTCCCCCTCCTCTCCTCTCCTCCCTCCTCACCTCCTCTCCTTGTCTCATCTTCTCTCCTCTCGGCATTCCTCCTCTCCTCTTTGACGCTCCTCTCCGGATTGCGCAACGAATGGCCCCACCTGCGGCTCCACGCGCGATAATGCGAAGCAGCTTAGGTTAGAGACGTGACACGGCAGGCGCCCCAGAGGCACCTGCAACAGTCACCAACGCCGCGCGCGTTCAGTGCGAACGCGGGCAAAACGCCGACGGCGTCGACAACAGTTCTGCGCGTTACTGGTGCTGCTGCATGTCCAAGTTTATACAGCTGATAAAACTACCTTGCGTCGACCCCATGGCTGCTTCGCATACTACTCAGGGTTCCCCTACGGGAAGATGGTGTAATTTTTTTTTCTTTTTTCTTGTTTAGGCGTACAAATATATTTGAAAGACATACTCCTAATAAACCAATGCTGGGGCAAAGAGAGCCTGCTGGTGGGAGGAGCCACACACACGACTTACCGGTGGCGCTTTGGCTGCTCCATCAATAGAGCTATGGTTAGAACTGTCCGCGCACACACTCTCTTTGGTAGTTATTTAAATGCGTCTTTAACGTTTCCCTACGTTTGCTATCTGGCGCCATCGCTGCAGCCCCAATTCTCCGAACTCGATGTATGCATCACGCGTAAGTCCCCAGTATAAAAATTTTGCGTTTAACCCGGCCTATTCCAAAGTCGAGCTTTCCTTTCGGATGTTAATCCACATCGATCAATGCGGATTAAAATCAGTAGCAGCAGTGTCATCAGCCCAGCCAATTGTTGCTTTGAGCCGTCAGTGAGCACAGGAGCACAGCACTGTCGTCCGTGTCCCAACGCGCCTGGAGCCGTGAGCACCCCCCCCCCCCCCCCCCCCCTTGCCTGCACACAAAAAAGAAACGTCTCTGGTCTCGAGAGCCTTCTCCGGTACGCTTGTCGTGTTATTGTGCGGAACCAACTTGCATGTGAAATCACTATGCAAAAAAAAAAGACCTCGGAGGTCGACGAAACGATTGTTTCACCCAAAAACCGCTCAAGGAGGGGAAAGCGCGCATTGCTTGTTTCGTGTTTAAAATGTTTTTGTACATTTTGTTTACTTTTACCTACATCGTCACAAGGCGTTGCAAAGTACGCAAGTTATGCATACTTATAGATATACAATAAATACACAGTTGGGTAGAAGGGAGTACTAAAGAGCACGTGTAAGAGGAAATGCACCTTCGCTGTAGCACGCTGTAAGGGGGGGCTAGGAGTTAGGGGAAGCCACAAAGCGCGAGCTCTACATGGGCAAAAAAAGGCAGAACCATGGTCGTTTGTTTCGTGACCTCGCTCATGGTTTGAAGAGTGCTGGCATGCCCATATTCCTGGTTTAGTGAACACTACATGAAGAAGCCTCAATTTTTATAGTTAAAAGTCAACTACAACGGAATTTCACTTTGGCTAAATTTGTTGTGTAAGTAGCACGTTACTCATGGTACCCCAACTATCATGCACCAAATTTAGAAATATGCAAATACCACGTATCTGGACATAAACAAGGTAATATTGCCTGCCGTCACTCGGAGATACCTAGATTATGTTTTGCATTCCGCCTGGGTACATAATTAGACCTAATTATTTATGCAACGTCTCAAATATTCTAATTAGATGAAAGTGCCAATGAGAAAATTCCGGACCAACATGAAATCTTGCCGATACATCTTTCTCTTGTTCAATACGTGCCACATAAAAGTGTGTTTCCGTGTGCCCCCCCCCGTTTCTCGCTTTTGGCAAAGTGCCTCCAGCAGCCAGTCGCGCGGCAATTGTGCCTGCATTTGCGGGCTTCTTTCACACTCGGAAAAACACTTCGGGTGTTTTTCATGCTGCTGCACAATTTTCTCATTGACACTTTTCATGTAATTATAATATTTGATAATTTAAAATAATGAAAACTAACTATGGAATTAGGCAGAATGCATAAAATAATCTAAGTATCTTCAAGCGACGGCAACCAATATTACCTTGGTTCTGTGCATCTACGTTGTCATGACATTTGCATATTTTTGAATCTTGGTGCATGATATTTGGGACGCTGTATACCACTAAAACAATCTTGGACTAAAGACAACTAAAACAATTGCCGCTGCAGAGGTGGTAATTGCATAGTTTTATTGTCGGCAGCCTTTATAAAGCGTGCCCCTGGTGGCGGTTATAGGACGCCACCTCCGAGATGTTTGTGCGTAATGATGCTTTGGCGAGTATCCCAGCAAAATGTATCTGGCACGAGAAAAGTGCAATGTCTTGTTTTTGCAGAACAATGCCTACTTTTTTGTAGTTAAGACATTAAATTGTCATAATAATGTAAATGTGAGTGATTATAGTACGTTTACAAGCGATAGTGAACAATAAAGAAACTGTGGCTGCAATCTACGCTTAGAAGGTGGTTGGACAGCGAAACTGTAAACGACACCCACAACGATTACCCATTGTGACGTCACTTTAATTCACACTTGTGGCTCTACAAAGAGTGAAACCAGAGACAAGTGAAATCTACTTAACCACCCGCTTTATTTCTTGCCAACGACAATATATTCACGATGTTCTTCTGTGGTCTATACTTTCTACCCACGGTAGCCTGGAATGAACTGAATGAGTTGCTAGAGCATGGTGACGTCACTACGTGACTTCTATGCTGTCGGGTACGCAACCATAAGCTTTACAGGGAAACAGACGCGGGAGAAGGAACGTGCTTCGCATTATTCGCAGACGTCATTAGCATACATTATACGGTTTGCACTTCACACGAGGGTTATGAATGACGTCAACCCCTTTCGAAGCAGCTGCAAACCTAATCTTTACCGGAACGCGTCTGAGGGTGTTCCCATTGTTCACAAGCGCCTTATCATCCATCATGTGGTTTCGACGCTTGTTTTGTGGTTTTTCTTTTGAAAACGAGTGCTGAGCTGTATGCTGTATGTCTGATTTAAAAGCAGATATGCTGTTTGTATTTCATTTTTTTCTTGGCGTCTTTTGCTTAGGCCAACGACACGAAAATTTCCTTGGCTGGTCGAGGTAGTGACGTCACCAAGGTCTATCTGGAATCTGTTAAAAACTAGGTACCAGCGCTGCGCGAAGGTATCGCCGCCAATTCCTAATAATAATCAGTCAATCAATCATGTTTATTTAACGTACCCAGCAACAACCCTAACGACATTAAAAACCAAAACCAAGAACACCGCAGGAGAATATTATTCAAAAATAAATGAATAAAAAGAAAGATTGTGAAAGGAATAGAGTACCAACAACAAAGTGAAATATAAATACTAAAGAAAACGGAGGGGAAGCGCACTTGAATAACGCATGACATTATAACAGAACAACGCAAAGCTCGGAAAAGAACGATGACAACGAGTTATGAAAGATATCAAGATCATGAAAGTAAGCAATACAAAGACTCGGTATTCTGTGGACAGTTGAGTGTTCGTGATGATAGGCAGGAACATGGAAAGGTCTATGTTCTCTGGTGACCTTGCGCGGAATCTGAAACATGATACAGCTGAGAAGGTTACTGTGAAGGAGTTTAAAGAGAAACAGAAGGGCAGCGCTATTACGTCGGTCGCGAAGTGAGGGCAATGACAACAATCCAACAGTACAGGTTGCAATGTCCAGGTTTGCAAAGCGGTGATTATATATGCTTAGAAACTTTTTCTGGACACGATCTACAATGTCACTGTTAGATCTGGAAGCGCCATTCCAGACGACGGACGCATATTCAAGTTGAGGAAGACAGATGTTTGTGCAGAACTTACGGAACAGTGTAGGAGACTTGAATTTCCTCGATAGTCTGCAAACAGAACCAAAAGAGCGCATACCCCTCATTGCTACACATTTAGTGTGAGCCGAAAAGTGTAAGGTTGCATCAAGAAGTACATCGAGATCATTGATTCTCGCAGACCTTACACAACGGCACAGAATTTACAGAATAAGAAAAAGAAATACTTGCTTTTTTGCGTGTGAAAGTCATGACTTTGGTCTTAGCAGCATTCAAGGTAAGGTTATTATCCTCGCACCATTTAGAAAAAGAATGTTTGGTCAGACTGCAGGGTGCGACAGTTGCGAATATCAAAAAGAACGTCATTAATAAACTTTTAAAAAGGAGTGGTCCTACTACTGATCTTTGAGGGACGCCGCCAGTTGCCAGGTATGAAGACGTTTGGCCATTGACGTTAGATTAACACCATCTATCAAGAAGATAACTGCGCAAGAGATTCACAACTGACGAGTCAACATCAAAGGGCGTAAGCTTAAGCAGAAGCAGTTAGTGGCTGACTAAATAATAATAATAATAATAACAATAATAATAATAATATTTTACAAATCCAAGAGCAATAAACAGAAACTGGCCTGTCCAAGTCGACTTGTTCGACAAGGCACGGCAGAGTCGGTAGAGCGATGTGGTTACATGTATACGTAGTAACTCAATATTTCTACCAACTTTCGGACGAATAGTTGGTATTATTACCAGTTAACACGCAATGACATGACAGAGATAGAAGCATAAATAACTGAAAGAAGGAATGAGAACAATAAATGAACATTTCATTTTCATTCATCTGACAAATCATTAAATATTTTTCGGATTCATCTTTCTGAAAATCTTTCCGGCATTGACCCAGGCGAACTTGTATAATTTTTTTTTTTGCTACTGTCCTTGCTCGCCAGAACAATTCTCGATTTTGCTTGGTTAGGTTTTCACTGAAAAATAATTTTGGCAGCTTATCAGAGCGATAGACCTCCCGGAACTTAACGTGAGCCTCGAACCTGAGTATGCCTCTTTAAATCAATTCAATTATGCAGAATAGTAACCATCCTGGTAAACCAATTCTCGAAGGTGCGAAATTCCAATTCATGAAAACTTTTACTGGAATGTAGTGCAGTACCATAAGCACCAATTTTAAATATATTTTTAGTCATTTATCGATCAGATTTTTCCAGCTATCTGGGCAAAAGGCGAAGATCGTTATGCCATACCTCAGCACACTGTACGCTAGTGCGTGAACTATCATTTTCGTGATTGGCAGAGGCACCAAACCCTTTATGTTAAAAAGTAGATATGCAACACTACATAGCTTGCCACATGATACTGCCAAGACATGCCGCTGTGGAACGTTATACCCAGGCATTTGGACGTCTCTACATATTCTATAGCAGTACATTTACATTAACTGCAATGTTTATTACGTAAAAATATTGGCAAGTTTATGTTTTGAGTTTTTAATGGACTTAGAAAGCACATACGTTTGTTTTTCTTAGCATTGATAAATACACAATTTTCTTCAAACCATTGCATGGCCTTTGAACTGCATTCTGTTGAGCGTCAATAGCTACCTGATGACGTATGTGGCGTATGAGTAGGACCGTATGACCTGCATATTGACAGAACTTAGCTTTTCTGATTATCATGGGAAAGTCGTTCCAAAATAAATTCAATAACAGCGGTGACAACACGGATCCTTGGCTAACACCAGCTATAATATATCTTCTATTGCTATCATCATCAGCTAATTCATGTCCACTGCAGGACGAATGCCTCTTCCTGTGATCTCCAATTACTACTGTCTTGCTCTAGATGATTCCAATTTGCGCCTGCAAATTTCCTAACTTCATCAACCCACCTAGCTTTCGGCCGTCCTCGACTGCGCTTCCTCCCTCATGACTCAAACAATTTCGATTGCTAACAATTTCTTTATTACCCATGACTACCTGCGATGTGTCATACAGATAATTAGAGATAAAAAAGGGCCCCCTGAAACCCAAACGAAACAACTGTTCCAATAAAATGTCATGATTTACAGTTTCGAACGCTTTTCGAAAAACAAAGAGCAACTCTACAGGTTCTTATCTAGAGCAGTATATAATATACGGGTAAACTATTCTAACAATGTTACCACTCAGCAATAGATCCAAACTGTCTTGGGGTTAGTGCTGAAAACTTCTAAGTACGGTGTACAATCAAACAAACTTTTCCAGTATTTGGGAAAGTATATGCAACTTAAAAATGGGTGAGTGATTTTAAAAATCATCTTTCTTTCCTGTTTTATACAGCGGCTTAACAATTGCTGTTAGTGACTCCAGAAGTGATGCGGTGCTTATAAAAACATTTATCATGAAAAGCAGTATATCTGCTTGTGTGTGAAAATTTCTTCTCAGTGTGGCAACACCGAACGCATGCCACCTGGTTGTTTACTAGTTCGAAAACTGAAAATTTTTCTCATCAGGTCTTCTTTCGAAGAAAAAAAAAGTATCAACAGTTTGTTTAAGCAAGCAACTGTGTCTCCGAGACTGCGTAGTATTAGAAAAAAAATTGAAAAATTTACTGAACTTATCTACTATTATATATTGGGCCTTCCTGAAAAAACGATTCTAGAAACTTCGTATTTCCTTGGAGATTATTTATTAGAGCCCAAGTATTTGGGGCAGAATTTTTCTACGCTTGATTGCATCTACATAAGAAATACCGCCGTTTTGCTGATCGCAAGAGAGTAACGTCCCTATTCCTCGCAATCTCATATTCCGTTCTCAAGTCTTGATTTTCGGCGCACGCCAGCTCCTTTCCACATTTGTGCCCTTTCTGTCTTGAGGCGTTTGCAGGCAACGTGCGGTGCTCCGAGGCTCGAGAGGAGTGGAGTCAGATAAGCAGACGTGGTTGTATGAGAGAGCCCGGATACAAAAATGGCTTTCAGTCACAGGGCGTGGTTCGCCACAGATATTTCCTTGCTCTCTCCAGCTCCAAAACAGGCAGGCCGACGTTCACTTCGTGTTGCCGCGGAGAGATGGTCAGTGGTGGCAGCACTCGGCGAAGCAGTGCAGACAGTCGCAGCATACTAATAATCATATTAATCGATTGGTGGTGAATAAACGAAACCCTGCTGATGTAGCTGTCCCCGCGTCAAGGTCGTAAAAAAGTAAAAAAGGGAAAATAAAAGAAATAATAGAAAGGCGAAAAGACAGCTGTGGTTAAACCGGTTGTGATGGCGTTCAGGCTCAGTTAATACGATTGCTTTGAAGGGACTACAGCTTCTGTAAACTCACAATCCACACCGTTCAGTACACGTCTTTCATTTCTTTGGCACCGGAAAAGCGATGGGTATGTACGCATAATCTAGGAAAAGCAAGTAAGCAAAACCTAAGTAACAACCGAGCCGAGGCAAAGAATGCTTGCGAATTAGTAGACAATTCTCAGAATTTCTGTAGAATCTTTTTTTTCTCTGCGCGCCACGCATGAGCAGCCTCGGGTACCGTGTAATCTCGGAGTCAGTGATGAGGAATCGCGCACTCTAGGTCATGCGTCACTTGCAGCGAATGGGTGGCGTTTTTTTTATCAATGTTGCCATTAAAAACTGCTCTTACGAGCTTTTTGTGACGCTTCCGCTCACACTTCAAAGTCAAATTTTGCACGGAGGCAACTCTTTATCTGCACTTTCTTAACCTGCGCTGCTAAGCGGTCCAAAATTTCGGTGCCACTGGCCTTAAGTGGGATGCGCTTAATATTTCGTGCAACGTGTTCTCCCGCGCAACATTTCGAGGTGGAATAGTTGCAATCTTTGAATTGCGTTTATTTTTGTCGTAACGTTGCAGACTGCGCAGAAGAAGCTGTTGAGGCCGTGGACCAAGCTGCCGCCAAAAGCAACTTAATGGAGATCGTCACAACTACGGCAGACCGTACGTACGACATTACAGAACTCTTGTAGTGTGTAGCAATTTGTAGTACGTATACAAATTTGTACTACTTACAAGAAATTGCACACGCAAATATAGATCTTAAACAGAGGATTACAAATGTACTACTAGATTTATTACTCCACCAATGTATTGTGTCGTCGCGCAGCAAATAATAAATAAATAAAACGCAATTTATTGAATATAAAGCTTATTTTGAAAAATTTTAATATTCACTGCATACTCCATAGAAGTTCCCTACAACATGCTTCTAACATGCTGGTGTTATATGAATAGCCTACTGTACGTATAAAGGAGGCTTATGTATTATTCGCAGGGTCATGGCAATAAAGAAGCGCTTAACCTTGCACTCGGTCGTGCAACGCTTGAAACAGCGAAGCTGGGCGATCGTAGCCCAACATTTTCCGGAAGTGCGCACGAACTTTTCATCTTATTACTCATGTTGATGATAATTTATTTTCGCGCATTTCGGACTTAAGGCCGTCACTTCGCGTTGCATAGCGCCGCTTGCAACACCGACACCGTGTTCCAATGCCGATGCCACGTTCCAGGAGACCCGCTCCGTGAATGCGTCTCTCTCGCTCTCATAGCGCGCAAGACCTCATCACCTAGCAGAGCACGAGCGTACGAACGCGCCAGCTGTGGACGACGACGACGACGCTCGAACGCAATAATATGGTTGGCATAAATGCATGCTCTGCCGGCGTGGCTGTATAGCCCAGTGGGTAGAAAAGGCTATACCGTCACGCCTGCAGAGCATGCCTAGTGGGTAAAAAAAAAGGCTGTATAGCCTAGTGGTTACGACGCTCGCTTTGGAGCCAGGGGTACGCGGGCTCGAATCCCGCCTCGGCAAGAACGTTTATTAACTTTTCTTTCGTGGCAGTTTCTTGCTACGCACCACAAATTACGGCTGGCTTAAACAGCTTCGCTGTTAATAACGCCAGAAATAGGAATAAGTAGCCTCAACGCTGATAACATTCACCTAAACTGCCAGGCGCTCGTTTTCAAGTAACGCGGCCATGTTTATTGAGCGAAACTGTGGAATATTGCTATGAAGCCGCGAAGCTCAACTGTTTTCAAAGGCTTCAAATGTTCTAGACGTGTTTCCGTCACTGTAAGGTTTCAGAACAGGGTGCATAAGCAGTGACGATGTTTGACGGCTCTGAAGCCATAAGTCTGCCATTGCTTCTAATGCGACCAGTGCGCACGATAATTGTGCGCTGGTGGTCTCGGAGCCTAAAGTTCCCCATATACTCTTGTGTTGTGAATTGTATAGGGAAATCCGACCCTAGCGCCTATCCGCTTACAAAGTATGGCTCTCCATACAGCGTGGGAATACTCCATACAGCCTAAACTTTGTCCATCCAGACTTTGAACGAACTGACGTGTTTGTAAGTTAACCTGACTGAATGAAGGCTATCTGTTATCGCAACTTTGTCCTCTTCAAGAACTTGACCGAATTTGTGGTCTAACTAGTGCCATTATAGGGTTTACATAACATTACAAAGTAAAATTATTAAAATATCGAGAATTACTCATTGCGGAAGTTACCTACAAAACGTTAATATGTAATCTCAGGCGTCATTGGAAGCATCGCGATTTTCTTTGGGTGCCAGAAATTACACGACTACAACATTGTCTATTGTCAGACAGTATACTGCTCTAAAAAGAAAAAAAAATGTAACGCTGAAACGGAAGGCACTAAAACCCCAAATGACTGACGTATTCTGCAGGAATGTTTAGAATTAATTCGCGGCAACCATTTACAAAACGCCTCTCAAATATTCACCACCCGGTGTGCAGCTGGGCAACTCCAGAGTCTAAATTTTGCCTTGCTATGTTGGTATATAGCACCATGGGGCCTTTCAAATCAATCACCGCAGGTGTAAAAGAGATGTTGGAGCTGGTCAAGAAAATTGAACGGGCAGCAAACAGTCCTTTCCTCAAAGAGCTCCGTACCAACGTCTACACAGGCTCGACATACATCAAAGAAGCACAAAAAACATGCACAGGTATATGCAGCAAGCAGTGGGGCAATCGAGTCGTCCCAGCAATGAAAGAACTGGACCAGTTCCATCAGAGAAGCGAGGTGGGTAATAATAATCTTTTGCTCATTTATTTTAACCCGAACGTATACAAAAAAGAAAACAGACCTCATTGACTTTGTTTAAAGCTTTGTACCATGTACGCCATGACTTCATCTGTATAGAAAACAAATAGTACATGTAATAATTATTTCGTCTATTTTTTGGCATTCTTTACTAAATATTAATACCCTGATGATAATTAGGACACCGAATTACCGAATACACGCGCATTAAGAAAAAATGTATTGATAATCTAAAATAAAACAAGTGTTTGCACATGAATCGTGGAGCTTCCCAGGGCAAAGCAACACGGGACCATCAGATACGTCGTAATGGAGAAAGCTCGGGATTTACTTTTACCCCCTCGGATTTTTGTTTAATGTGCAGTTAAGTATAAGCATCGGTGCTTGCATGCTCGCATCAAAATGCGAACACCGCGGACGGGAATCAAAACCGCATCTTGGTGCTCAGCAAGATAACGCCATTCTCACTGAGTCACTACGGCAGATCAAAATAAGAGACAGCAAACAAAGTTAGCCGATGATTAAAACAACAGTCCCATTACGGCAACATGGGCTTTTACATTGCAGTTCGCATGTGACCCCTGCGTCATCTACCACTGAAACTCTTGTGCGACCAGTGGCCGTTCACTTGTCGTATCCTCATCGAGTAATTTTCTTCGACATTAGCACTGGATTTCTCCCCTGGTGGGAGCATTCTGCACTACGCGGGTGTGCGTTTCCACCTCTCGCATGCGGGATCACGTTTGTGCGGTACGTGGCAGCTAGGTCTTGTTTGCAGTGGCTGCAGCTTTGACGGCAGAAAAAAGAACAAGGCACATTATTGTTGTGTAGTTAACTGTCTTAACAGCGATGGACACACAAAGGGACTGACGCCGCTGGTGGGGAGCCGCTTGCCGAGGAAATGGTATGAGAAAAGCGGACAACAAAGCAAACGACAAAGCAGACGACAATTTGATTCAACTCTCGCTTGCCAAAGCCCGCTGCTAACGAACGCGTCAGAGCGCACCGCGCTTGTGCTTGCCACAATCGAACGTAACAGAGAAGCTTTCTATGTCTCACTGATTCGTCCGTGAGCGCCGAAAACGCACTGCAGGAGTGTTGCGCACGGCAAAGAGCGATGCGCAACACTCGGACGAGTGTTGTTGCGATATCAATTATATGGACACTTCTACCGTCACCGTCGACGTCGCCGTGAGGTTTCGTGTAAATCCAAGGACCCAAACACCGTCGCCGCTCGGCGACGCTTTGTGTGAGAGTGAAAGCGTACGAAGGGAGCCGACGATTGCGGCTCAATCTCACCCGCGCGAAAGGGAGGAAAGCGGGCAGTAAGTGCGCCGTCTTCCGTCGCGCGCGAGGCACCCAACGTTGCAAGGCACTGAGGGAAGGAGAATGATTGGGGCGGCGTTCCATTCTGGCGCCTACTGCGTATGTGGCGGCTGCACGTGGTGGCGCGGCCGTATCTTGAGAGCGATCTGCGTTGGGGGCAGAATCCAGGTTCGTCGGCGGCGGGTAGCTTTTTCGTGCTATGTGTTGTCGGCGCTCAGTTTGCGGTGAAGCGATAGACTGCACGAAGATTACTTCGCTCGCTGCTACTGCCCCGTTTCCTCACGCTTTGACAGCGAGTGTCCGCGGTCATCGAGTCTGATGTCTTCGTTTGCTGTGCGCGCTTACACCATGCTTGTTAATTTAGTTACCCAGCGAATGTTTAAAAGTTGATACGGCCGATAAAAGTACTACCCTTTCTTCTTAAGGCTCTCTGCTACTTTCCTATAGCAATCGATGCTTCGCCTTTTGGGCAAAACTGCGACTTTTTTAAAGCGAAGTATTTTATGCATGTCTCACTGATTCGTCAGTGAGTGCCGAAAAGATGGGACTATCTGCGCATCTGCATATACAGTAGAACAATCTGCGCATTTGCGCACACAATCGTAGAACACTACAGTTTACATTCGCAGTTTTGCCGATTAGAACTGCAATAGGAACTGCAACGCCATGCTACCCAGACGAACTGTATATATCTGCACTGCATTACGCGCGTCACGCGATGAATTCCCGGCCGTCACCATAGGTAGGCCGCGGGTGCAGCGCACGGCAGAAGAGGCTGCCGTACGGAGCGCGATCGTGCCCGTAAGGCCGAATCGGTGTATCTACAATGGCATGCAGTCCGTGAAAGTTTGAGTGTGTGCGTGTAATCAATGGCTACATCATCTAAAATAAAGGCTATGCAACTTAACGAAATGTGTCTTCATTCAACGTCAACGTTAAAAAATACAATCCTAAACAAGCAATCAAATCCCATATGCATCGCATCTGGTCGCTCAGCATTTCTTGGGTTCGTTGCGTGGTCGTTGGCTTTCGACTTTGATTCAGTTTGCATAGGCGAAAGCGTCGCATTCGACCACCTTAGTTTAAGAAAGGGGCTTTGATTTTGGTATGGCATCTCGTGCGAAATACTGAATATGTACGAAATATTGTGGAACATTATGCCCTGTCTGCGAGTTTGCATTACATGCAGCCTCTACTGAATATTATGGAACATTATTCCAGCACAACTGGACGCAGCCGCCATAGGAACCACGCGTATAGTGATTTGCTCCTCAACTCGTGTGCTAGCCATCGGTACGTACACCTATGTGTACTGTGTACGGGTATCTTAATTTCTTTTGTGGTTGTGGCACGCTACTAATGGCCCGCCGGTACAATTTTTATGGTAAACTTGGACTTGGATAATATTCAGTCTTTGTATCTTGCGTGCCCTGCGTCTTTTGTCACCAAGTTCGTTGGCTGGAGACGTTCCATTTTTCTATATTTTTTTTAACACTGGTGCTATCGTGTAACGAAAATGGGCATACAACCTCGCTCATACATTTTGTGCATTGTGTTTAATATATTTTCTGTAAGTGCGCCTTGCGTACTTGAAATGAAGATAACAAAATCGAGAAGTTTGGGTTTCTTGGTGCTTGACGAAACAAGTAGCTGCAACACTAAACAGATCAGGACAAAGAAGGGGACGTTGAGAAGTGCAATGAAATTCTCCAGGCACCAAGAATGTATAAAAAACAAGTATGTCTTGTTTTTTTTGATATTAGAATATTTTACGCTTACACTGAGAAAGTGGTGTTTTATTACTGATTAGAATGCTTCTAAAAGGTTATTGCACAAAACGTCTCATCATGCCTAACTGTATTAACACATTTCACATGAACAATTGCGCATAGAAAAAGGACAATGGGATTTATATGGAAAACAATTATGTGGTTTAAGGTGCCAAAACTACGATCTGATTATAAAGCACGCCGTAGTGGGGACTCCAGAATAAGTTATTGAGCACCTGGGTTTTTTCACGTGCACCTTAATCTAAGTACACGGGTGTTCTCACGTTTCACCCCCATCGAAATGCGACCGCCGTGGCCGGGATTTGATCACGCGACATCGTGCTTCGCAGCTCAACAGCATAGCCACTAAGAAACCACGGGGGGGGATTTTAATGGAAGCAGACGGCGTAAAGAACGCTTCACAATTGAGAAACACGATAGATCGTGGTGGAACTACTTTTCCAACGCTTGAGGTTTTAACCGCTTTTGAGTAAAATTAAGCAGTTTTACTTCTCAGCCAAAGCTTGTAGAAATGTAGAATTTTTTTTGAACTGCTCTGCCGCTTATAGTTGACACGACATTTTTACCAGGTACCAGGTTACCAGGTAACAATCAATGCATTGATTGTTAACGAAGCTCTGTATCATTTTTATACATTCGGTATGACGTTTTCAGATAGAGTTGCGAGGTCGTCTTCCTGAGAGTGGTGGCTTTTGTAATGTTATTTATACAAAAATATATAGTTTAGTGACCTACAAATGCTTAACACTTTCAATTGATATCGACATTTAAAAGATACATAACTGGGGATGGGAGAGCGTCATTCTACGTGAGAACGCAATCAGAGCGCGAGCAAACGAATGAAAATGCAGCTATTCAAGCCGAAGCGCAGCGTATGACAAAGGTGGGTCCCGTGGCTGACGTCACCACAGCGCAATTCTCAGTGCCGCAATTGACAGCGCACCAGGCCGATAGTGAACCACGAGTTTATTTGTCACCTCTGTTTCCACAATCATATGCAACACACAAATTATCTGCACGTTGCCGAAGCGAGAGAATAATTGCCCGTTTACTTCTCTTTACGACTTTAGATCAAGCTGCCCTCGGACGTAAAGGACCTCGAGAAAAAGCTGAAGAACGATGACTTGGCAGCGATGCTCCAACAGGTCAGGACGAGCGCTTCGTGCTTGCTTACATGATCGATAAGCACAAGGAGATCCCAGGGGGTTCGCTTTATTCTTAGTTATAATCATATCAAGCAAAGCCGGAGAACACGAAATTTTTTTCTGGAAATTATAAATCCGAGAATATGGAAGGTTTCGAGACCACAGTGCCACAGGCGAGTGCCCAACCAAAATCAGGTGTACTATGCGTGTTAAGTTTTTACCAAGTGAAAGCTATCGTGGCAGTCATGCACCCGTAAACTTTCTTGGGAGTGTGTGCATATGTGTACAGGATAGTACCAAGGCTCATCATAGAGGACGTGCACGCGTATCCAAGAAAATTCGCGGGAGCACAATTGCCGTGGTAGCTCGTTAATAACACTGCACGCCTAATGCAGAAGGCGTCGGTGAGGCTACTCTGTGCTGTAAATTATTAGCGAAAAATTAGCGAAGCTTCCTTAACGAGCCCTCCTACACTTTCCTGTCCGTTACCACTGGCTGCGTGGGTGCTGCTCCTGCTGATGTCGTGCCAAATAACTGCCACGCGAAACAACCCTACCATCTGTACTGTACGTTTGTGTAACCAGGCTACTGGCATTGCTTCCTATGGAATTACTGAGTGATAGAACAAATGATACCTAAATATCTTTATTGCAACAAGTATACGTAACCGAGAGCACAATACCTTTAATAAAGCAAACCTTCCTATTCCTACTTTCCTAACTATTTAGCCACTATTTCTCGTATATATCTACCGCGCCAACGCCAACTATATCTCCGGGGTGATCGCCGTGTGTTCATGGCGATGATGATTGGTATACGTAGTCACACACCCACAATGTGGTTGTATGACAACCGCCCGGGTCAGGACGCGGGCGGTTGTAAAATTGCGTAGCACATGTGCGCAACGGTTCCCGCCAAAGTCACAGGGATGAAATGAGCAAGGTTATCGCATTTCACAAAAACATCGTTCACATAAATTTCAAAACTTGCGCTTTTCGTTAATAATTTTAATTATCCAGTTTCATTTCTTGTTTCTTTATCACTTTCACATTTCAAGTAAATGTTAGTTACCGTTTATTTACCCTGTACCTTTTGTGCCTTCATTGTCTGTTTACATGTTATTCATGCTAATTTCCAGTGTGACGAGCACAGACTTTCTCTGTTTACTTTATTCTAAACATCAAAAAGTCTTCGGAATTTCAAGAAGGCGTTGGTATGCACATAGACGGGTAATAGTCCTTGTACGATTCATTACATGCGCATCTATATAGATTATCGTTTAAATCTAGTGTGGTCACAACTACCAACGATGTAGTTTGGCAACTTTAATACAATTTAGTCGGTATACAAGTTCAGACAGCTCAGTACGTGTTCCTCGAGAGCGTCACCAACAGAAGAAGAAATGTATGAATCAGCGTAAAAAGTTTTTTTATTAAACGTGCAATACATATGAAGATATGGAATTGCTGGAGTCACGCAACATTTTTTCTGTTGACTGTCAGGGAGCTGTGAAAGCTGCGGTGGCTTTTCGAGAATTAGTTCTTCTATATTTATTTGAGCCGTGCTGAATAAAAATTATTATGCGCAACCACATGTGACATATCCGGTTTTCTCTTGTGGTCAGACGAGATCACATACGAAACATGTTTGTTGCTATAGGCGCTTTCTTGTGTGAACGAAGCTGCTTCTTTCGTGGGGTTGCACGCGTAGATTCCAGAAATACCTCTCACAGTGTCACCGTTTGTATGGTATCACCGTGATCATTTTTTCTCGGTGACTTCAAAATGTGCCGCTCATTTTATCGACATCACCGACAATGCAGCGGCAACCACCTCGAACGCATTTGCCACTCATTTCGTGTCTCGTACCGCGCGGATAGCTTTCGTTCTCTGTGTGCGCTTATGGGCTTATTGCTGAATCTGAAGCGGGCAATTTAAAGTTTCCTTATTCTTTATCCATGTTTTCAGATTTCGCCCGTCAAGAACGTTAGGAAAGAGTTCAAAAACCGAACAAAAGGTTGGTCCACCACCTCTTGCATTGCTCATGTGGCAACCTTTCTATCAATGTAAAAGGAATTTAGGCAAGTCTAGGAACTGCCTATGGAATTCCTTTAAACTGTTCTACCTCGAAATAGACCAGTTATTTTCGTCAAATGCAGCATTTATATTTAAGAGTATGCAAACATTCAAAATTTCGGATATGCATCGAATTGTCTCCGCTATTTGTAGTAGGAGAGCTGTAGTTGCTGCGCGCACACACCCGCCATCTTGAGCGAACGCACGATACAAATAGCTTATCGTCAATAGGTTCCTGTAATTCATTATTAATGACTCACTTTTAGGCAGAAGGTGTACAAATTTCGCTTCGATTTGGGTCTTCTTAAAACAATGTGCGGCCGCTGTGTTATCGCAGTTCTCCGCTTAAACAAAAACAGCACGGTGCATGTATCTGCCACCCTGCCCTCACTTCATTAATGACATTGCTATGGTGCCTCAAATAAACAAAAGCAGTTGCTACTGGTTTACAAGCTCCTGAGTTCGGTGGCCATCCAATAACAAATGGTATTTCACACTTATGTGAAATAATTGAGCATAAGCCGTTTTTTTTTTTTGCGTCAAACAGACTTTATGCGAGACACTCCACTTTGTTTGGAAACAGCAATATATTCAATCCAATATTCGGATGTCGCTTTTCTCGAATATTTGTATTCGAATCGAGTTGAAAATTTTGCACTGCTTGTGCCCTTACATATAACGCACTAATAAAGTCAACAGGCGTACTACGTCTGGTGAATTATGGTTGATATGCTTTCGAAGGGATGTGCGTTTGTGTGTATTAGTAGACAAAAGTGCAAGACCATAGGCAGACACGTCCTATCGTGTCACAGTGAAAAGATTAAGAATAGGAATGACAGACTGCTCTGATTTTTTTTTCTTCTTAATACATGTAATGCACACCTCTGTAGTATCGCAGTTCTCCACTTAGACGAGCACAATACTGTAGAATCGCGCGCCATTTGAGCTACATGTGCAAGCGATTTGCCTCACGCTAGCACATTACAGGTCATTATAAAAGGCCATTACATTACCACAGCGCGATAGTAGGCTCCTCACCTGCCCTTATTCATTATGGCATTGTTGCGGTTCTCCAAATAAACAAAAGCAGTTGCTACTCATTTACCAGCTCCTCAGTTTTGCGGACGTCCAATTGGAAACGGTATTACAACACTTTATGTCCAACCCCTTAGGTCACAACTCCGCGAGACCAACAGACAATGAAGCCTGGCTAAACCTTCCAGGTTATTTGATTTAGTACGCAAACACACACACAAAAATCCAGGAAAATGTCTTGTGAAAGCCGCCACTCTAGGTCACCTAAGCGCATCCCACGTATAATGCGAAATATGAGGGATCGTTTGTGACCAGCGGAAAGTTGCGTGTTCGTCATTCCGTTCCCCATGCAGTTCCTATATTTCATGTAAAAATGGAAGTTTATATCTCCTTTGGTTCTATTCGCTTTATTAGCTGTTTGCTCCATGTCGGCGTATGGTTATTTATATACTTATCGGCAGAAAGTCTGGAAATGTGCTGCCGACTGGATTAGAAAAACAAAACAAATATTTTGTGATCTTGAAGCAAGATTTTTTGCCCAGTTGCATAGAATTTATAGCACTTGACAAAGAAGCAAGATTGCGCATTTGGATGGTCATTTCACCCCATAGCGCACTTAACTTTCATTGCAGCTGGATGGTGAACTCATCTGAAAATTTAAGCCGCATAGGTTCATTACAAATAGTTTTACGCAAAGCTTAGCGGTCATCGCTTGTCCGGGTTGCTTATCTTCTAGTTCTTTTATTTGAATTTTCCTGCCGATGTAGAAATCGCTTTCCCCTAAACGGGATTTTTACACAATATATATAAATCGGTGTCTGTACACAATCTATAGTAAAACCTCATTGATACAATCCCGTTACATTTCCCGGCATCAATGTTCACGATCCAGAACACACACACACAAAAAATGACCCAATGGACTGTGCGGTGCAGCGCGAAGCAGGACGAGGGACGCAAACGAGGACAAGCGCTTGTCCTCGTGTCTTTGTGTCCTGCGTCCTGCTTCGCGCTGCACCTCACGGCATCAGGGAATACCAACTAGCTCAAGCCACCACCCTTCTAAGACCCAACAGAGTTACGCTTACTTCTTGCCGGTTCATTGGTTCCTGGAAAACACAATTTTTTGGCACCGCGTTCAGTACGTCGCTAAACGGCGATCGTATGACACGTTTTCCAGCCGTGAGATGCCATGTAAATAAGACAATACGCGAGGCACGCGCAGTCGAAAGCAATATATAGCAGCCTACCGCGGAACCTTCACCGCAATACTCGCCCACCGGTCTGACGTGAAAACGCAGGCGCGCGCTCAGTTTCCTATTCCAGTACCAGCAAACCTCCCGGGTCGTCGCACGCTGCATTCACGGATTTCGCCGCCAAAATTATTGCGATATCTTCACCTATCTATTTTAGAACGCATGGGGCCATGGCTTACGCACTCCGATCCGTGACGCTCATGCTAGCTGGCCCGACTGCCATAGAATCTAATGGGGATGCTCCCGCGTAAGCAACAGTGGTTTTGACGTCACCGCTTTCGCCACGCCAGCCTTGGCAGTGAAAATTTCGGGCATGCTATCATGACGTCATAGATAGACGAGGCACGCTCGTAGTAGACGACAAGCCAAACGCGCCGCCGTTCCCTGCTGCAGGTGGTGCGCTGTGAGCGTCACGTTTCGCTACAGCGGCATTCGGCGCAGCCCAGCAGCTCGATTTCTATTCAGTTTCCCGTCGGCATCTTAAAAATACAACGCAATAGGAAAACAACCAAATGTGTATAGAGCAACCGAAGCCCCACCAGCTCGACGCCCGTCGCTGTCTCGGGCCTCGTGCGCAACGATTCGCGCAACGCTTCGCATTACGTAAATGTCAACCGTCGGTCAAATTTATTAGACACATCGGATCGTACGTTTTCTCGGTTAGTACGTTTTTCTCGCGGTTTCTGTTTTTTTTTTTTGGAAACGCATGATAGAGGTTTCACTTTACGAAATATACTATATACTAATCTATACACATTCTATACACAAAAATTTACACATTATCTTTTGACAACACTTATAGATTTTGAACTTATACACAGGCTTTCTGAAAAACATTGCGCTCGCAAACGAACTTAGGTGGTGAAAAAGCAAGAAAAAAAATATTTTTTATAAAAGAAGTGACGCTGCCAAAAGAAAATATACCTGCAAAAATTCAATTCATTTTATGGATTAGTATTTCAGGCACATCGAACGACATAGTGAAACTGAAATAAAATTAGCTTTCACAACAGGCATAGCGCTTGCTCAGTTGGCTTTCCTTTATATGTACAAGTACACTGTCTGCTGACATTACATGTAATTTGAGGCTAGCGAATCTTATTACTGTGGTGCACTGCTGTCCCCACTATTCAAAGCAGTTTATTTCCAGAAGTTAGGCAGACAATAGAAAAATTGCTTTAGACAATTATTCCACATGCCTACAGACATTCTATGGACTTTACTGTAAGGCATCGGCGTACACGTTTAATGCGCAAGTACTCTTGGGCGAGTACCCGATAAAATATGTCCGTCCCATGACGCTTCATATCTGCAAAATAAATGCATAATTGGTCAAATTAACAGATGTAATCGTTATGATAGTGCCGAAGTAGATGATTGCTAGCATTAGAAAAAAAAACTACTTCTGAGCGTGATTCGAACCATGGACCGCTGCGTGGCAGCAGAAGACATAGTTTGGTAGCGTTAAACTAGCTACGACACCTCCACCGCGTCTAGATCGTACCAAAAAAGGTAAACAAAGAAGTTAGCACGTGGAATGGTTATAGTAGTGTAAAAGTAGATGATTGGTAGCGGTTAAAAACATAAAAGTGGTTACGTTGCCGTCGCCGCGTCGCACTCGTAAAAAAATAATTATGAACAAAGGTACATAAAAAAAGGTTTGGTGTGTAAAAAAATGATTTTGACGGTGTTTCGGCTAAGCTGATACGATAAAGCTGCAAAATAAATGCATAATTGGTCAAGTTACCACATGTTAACGTCACAATCATGTAATAGTAGATTATCGCTAACATGCGATAACATGCAGTATACATGCATAAGCTAGCTAAATAAGTAAGCAAACACAAAGGAGCAGCCGAGCTAAAGAATGCTTACGCATTCGTTGACGATTCCAGGAATTTTTGTAGCATTTTTTATGTGTTGTACTAATAGTTTTTTCTTTTTTTTTCTGAGACAACGTGTACCTCACTTACTGATCATATCTTGCGATTTCATTTGCATTTAACATACAGAAATAAAACAAGAGCTGCACCATCTTGGCGACCTCTTCGCCGAAAGGGTCGACCTGTTTAACGCATCAGTCGAACGCTCGCTCAAGAGCTTCCAGAAAGCCATGCTGACCTTGGGGGAAAATATTCGGGATATGAAGAAGGACTTCGCCATCTACAACATTATCGTCACATTGGTCGCCGGCATAACCACCCTGATCGTGGCTTTGTATATGTTGGGTGAGTGAGAACAGCCTTAGGCAAACAATGCGTTGTTCATGGTAGATAGACGCAGTTAGAGTCCTGAAAACCAGACTCCCAGAAATTCGTGTGCTGGTATTAAATTTGCAAGAAAAATGGTTGCCACTTGGTCACTTTTATGGCAGTCAGTATACAATCACTATAGTCAAAGCAAATGCTTCATATCTGTATACTTTTTAGCGTTCTTGAAGACATTTGTTTTTATCTTTGCAAAACAAACTAGTGACAGCAGATGCGTTTGCATTTGTCGACTATAAGAGTATTGGCATGCTCATAATTTTTATACAATCAGGAGACAATAGCCTGATCGCGGGATCGAATCCCGGCCGCGGCGGCGGCATTTCGATGGGTTGCGTTAAAAATAAAAATATGATTTCAAGAAAAATATTGACAACTTAAGAAAACCAGCTCTGAAGTACAGCAGGTTTAGTAAATTTTGTTCATAGTTCCAAGGAAAGTTCACATTACATGCTTTGCAATATTTCGTCTCGGTGAGAGCACAACACCACAAGGTCCCAATCAAACCGAAGGTTTATTTGAAAGGCAAGAAATATGAGTTGCACTATATGAAATCCATAAATGAAAGTTCTACCTGCTTAAGATTGGGTTTATTTATGAACTGTCGTTTTTGGATTTCATATATTGCAACGTATATTTCTTGCCTTTCAAGTAAACTTAACCCAATCTTAAAGAGGTAGGAGTTTCCTCTGGGAAGCAAAATATGTCCGGAAAGAACGGCGAAATATCCACACCACCACCTTGAATCCATCGAAAATGCTAAGCACACGCCAAGTAGTAATCATAAGAAATAAGCAATGAACACGTCTCTACTAAACCTACAATTAATATTTCCGTACGCAGCACTCAATGCTCAAAACGGGGAGTATACTTCAATACCGGACATTTTTTTTTTGTATTCCCAGCCACGCAACTATTTCATCAGAAATATGCTGAAAAGATAAGCGAATTCATTAGAAGAAGGGATCACGCTAAGTTCTGCAAATTCTAAGCCGACTTCATTAGGATAATCATCGATGGTGAATACTCGGACAAGGAAGAAAATACCTCAAGGCCAGCATCGAACATTTGTCATCTCTTCTTTTTTTTTTTTAGTCAATACACATTAGAGGATCATTAGACTAACTCAGCACTAGTAGAAGTAGAGACTATTAAGGATAGTGATGGGAATAAAGGCGCTATGGGATGCCAACTTTCGACCAACATATTGCGCACATCGTTCAGGCATAGTATATATCAGGCTTTGCATTATTATTACTATTATTATTGTTATTACTTTCTATATTATTTTTCAGTTATTAGTTTATTTCAGGTAGCCTATAAAGTCGGGGCCTTAGAGTTCTTCTTGACGCTTGTCTGAACAGTTTATCTTAAGCAAACATTTAAATTGTTAGCAAGGAGTGTGGACTTGTGAACCTGTGGATAGTGTATCGTTTTTATAGAGGAAAGATCGCTAAAAGAAAGTACGAAACCGTTCTTGAACACTATATAGATAGTCTAAACACTTCCATTTTCTTCTTAGTACGGTTTCGAGCATGCTTCATCGCTTTAAGACAAAGCTTTAGCTCTGTGCCAGCTCCTAATGAAATAGATAAGCGCATAGTAAAAGACAAATTTTTTTCTGAGGCACCCACTCGACAAATTTGAATGACGCCTGTATTTGGTGACGTTAGCAAGCGGTCTTTTGATTGAAAGCTTAAAATGTTTTCGCATACTTCCCAAATGTTAGTGTCGCAAGAATTTAAGCACAAAGTTTACCAATTCATGACTCCACAGCTAAAGCCGATATTGTGTTCTGTAAACTGCATGCGTTACAACATCTAAGGCGGACATATTTGATTAATATACAGCTCACATAAATTGTTACAATGTTTGAGTGTATCGAAAATTTCAAGGTAGACTCAGAAATTAGTCATACATTTCAGTGCAGTACAAAATACACAATTTTTCTTTCCCTTAGCTGTATTATTAGGCGCAGTTCACAAAATTGTGGCATTGTTTTTCATGGTTGTTATCACATCACCAAGTGATATGTGAGGAGTCTACGGAAAGAGACAACAAGCTATTTCTTGCATTTTAGTGTTGTTTTTTTCTAATATCAGAGCAAATTCTTAACGATCATTATTTAGAGAACTTTCGGAATTTAATCTTCCGAAGAGGTTTCTAATGGTTTTTAGAGCACAAAGTGTAAAATATATTAAAGTTAGAACATATTAAAGTTAGAACATTATTCCAGTGAAGTCTTAAGGCTCTACAGACAATGAGCGCTTATCTTGTTAATGTTAATGCTATGTACTTTTTCTTGCTTTTTACGGCCAGGTAACCAATGCCTCCCGTGGCGCATATCAATGGGCTGCTGTAGCCTTAGCGTGGCCAGTTGGATATTGAAGGTGTCGTCGCTGGTGTTCCTAATTGTTTTCCCGATATTGATGCCGGCCTCTACATTGGGCACGGCAGTAACCATGGCCGCCGACCACAAGCTCTGCGTGCCTGCACTGGACCTCGAGGCGCCAAGTTCCAGCTCGTTCATCGAGTTTTTGGCGAGCAGGTTGGCCAGCAAGGTTGGTTTGCGGGCGAACATGAATGTTGTGTCTGCTTTAAAGATTCTTTAGACTCTCTCTCTACACACACACGCACACCCACGCACGCACACACGCGCACACACACACACACACGCACACACACACATACATACATACATACATACATACATACATACATACATACATATAATATATATATATATATATATATATATATATATATATAGCAACTTCTAGCCGGATGCCTGTGCGATTTTCGTACGATTTTCAGTTTCGGCGTAGTGCTTCAATTTGGCCGGCGTTTATTGCATGTTGCAACGTGTTTATTTTCTGCTTTTTTTGTAACAGCTTTTCGTTGACCAGGAACTATCTCAAGGTTTGCGCTTGGTGCTAGACGCGGCTTTATGCATCGGAACTTTCTCGAGCGTTGTCGCAGATGCTGTAGCGCGAGCACCATGTCTTCAATCAGAATGCATGCCCGACGCGAATAGCGGTGTACATTCTGGAACTTACGCGAGCACTACTGATTACGCGCGAATTTACGACGAATCATGTATAAATAGCCGGCGTTCTGATTTTCAACGATCAACGCCTGCGCTCGCCACCGTCGATGTGGCTGAGTGTAACTTGTTTTGTAGGCGCAAGTTCACCCACTAAAGAGCTAGTTTCGTGACTTTCTGTTGCACCATGGCATGGTTCGCCACTGTCACCGGAAAGGCGGCAATGTAATAAGGTTACAAATGTGGATTATACGTACCGACAGGGATAATATATACATATGGTGTATTAAATATAAGATAACTGTAGGCAAATGTATGTGCGATTTCTAGACTCTTTCATGGGGATTTCCTATCCATGCATAGAGTCTCCTTGAGCACAGTATACACTACTGAGCTCTACTGAGCATGTTAGTTGAGCTCTCTTGAGCTAGACTGACATCCCTCTGAGGTTATCATGATTATGAAGCAACCCTAAAGCCTTTGACTTAGAAGGCATCGATACCTACATGTTACGAGTACGATCTTGCTTACACATTAAAAAAGCCTTTCAGGCTTCTTTTCACATGACATTTGACTACTATTTTGTTATAAGAGCAAATAACAAACATCCTTTGAGTGACTTGATTTGCACTTGGCTAGAACGCAGTGCGGCTAAGATAAGGGCAGAAAAATAACGCCCACGTCTGATAACTGGTTTTGCTGCACCTACGGCATGCCTGTTATTGTGGAGACGATTACCGTATTTACAAAAAACACTAATTCAGGAATGAAAACCAAAGATTATGATCCCGTTGAGCGTTCTGAACCAATGTAGTAATGAGTAAGTTTTCTCCTATTGTCTATTTATGACACGCAGGCTTTCGCAATGTTACTTAAGTAATCTCATAGCGAAAATTAGCATGATGAGCTCGAGTAACGGTGACAGAAAAATTTCATAAATTTCTCCATAACTGAGCAAGCGCAGTTTTGTAAGAAGGATATTTTTGCTGGGTTTTTGTTCGTGTGTATTACAGGCCGACTGCAACATTGTTCGAATATGCCTTACACTGGTGATATATCTTCAAGCTTGCGCCTGTCTTCTAAACACCTACAAATACGTTGTGACTATATAGCGATGACCACCAGTGATAGAAAAAATATGTCTCTTGAGCTAAGGTTTCGTCAGAATATTGACGACCAGAACTCCCTTATTCGAAACGTTGGCTGAAGAGTCGACGAGAATTATCAATGCTTTTTGAATTACCGGCGATAATTTCAAATCTCCATCTTTCCAACTTCCGTCATGCTTCGATGAACTACAGCGAGCTTCACATGCAGTCTGCCCCTCTTTTTTTTTCCTTACAAGGAGGCCCACCACGGCACTTCGGCATTACACCAAGATGACAAACAGTGTAAGTTCTGTTTATAAACACAATAGACATGGCTAGTGCTATCCCGATAAGTTTCCCGGGTATAAGGTCATTCCGGCGCAACTCCCGCGATGATAACCAGACTTGAACCAACACAGCGGCGACAAACGGACGTCGTAAAGAAACAGATATCCGCACTGTAATTTGTCCCTTTCTGGCGTCCTTTTTTGCGCTGTTTCTGCTCAAGTGAAGAACCAGCAAGGACAAGTGTTTACGCGTCTGCAAGCCAGATGTTCGGCTTGCTCTGGCAATTCATCACGATTATTTTAATCTGGGAGCGCGTTTGCGGTTACCCCTCTGCACGGCACTTTTCCCGTAATTTTGGCATGTTGACCACATGGGCTTTTTGAACGCGTAAGTGAAGTAGTCCACGAGCATATTTTGCACAATGCCTCTATCGGGTTTCTACCACCGCCGCCGGGGATCAAATCCGCGAGCTGTCATTAAGCAACGGAAAGCCGTAGACACTGAGGCATTGCAATTCGGACTGAGAGAAGAAACGTATCTTAATATCTGCTGAAATGCACATCACAGCAACTGACGCAGCTAAGACAGCGAAGCTGCATAGGAAAGGTATCACACGCTTAGGAAGTCCTAAAGCATCTCTTCCCTAAATCAACCCAAACTTGATCCGTGCTTAAAACTTCTATGATCTCTGCTCTACATGGCATGCGTTCCTATCTGCGTTGTCTCTACCGACACAAGCATAAGTATGAAGTATGCACCTTCTGATGGCTAGTTCACTGGCCCCTTCGGAACTGTGATGCAAGCTGCGCTGCTGGTCGTTTTCTGGCGGATAATGACGAGCATGATTTCTAGCGGTATTCCCCTCCAGAACGGAGAAGCGACAAACAGTCGCCTAGCCTGCTTAAGCTAATCGGGTATTATATACATGCATATAAGTCTACCATTTCGCCTGTCTGCTTAACTTTTTTTCCCGTTTAACCTCTCATTCTACAGTGTAACGATAGCGGTTCCATTGAACCACTTCCCTGCTTTCATAGTACCTATACTCGAAAGTGCTTTTCTTATCTCGACTACTAAGTAACTGATGCTTTCGCCTGCTTTAAACCCCAATACTTCTCGAAGAACGCTTGCTATGGGTGTTGCGGCGTAAATCTCTTGTCATTCCATCATGATTTGCTAAGTCGTTACTGAATGTCTTGCTGCAGCAAACACGTGCCTCATCTTGTGGCGAATATTTGCTCTGGTATGTTTTTGTCCTCAAGCAGCCAACTCGAGCCTCGAATAGCAAGGAACTACTGCTTAAGTTATCGCAATTACTTTCCCACCTGATTACACCATTGCCCTAATTTTTAAGCCACATGGTGATTTTTGTTTCCCAACTTTGCATCAAAATATACATCACTTTTTCATGACTCCTGCTTCCTATTAACGCTTTTAATTGCTCTGACACATTAGAAAGATACCATGCCGCAACATGCTGCCACCTCAGCCACACGAAAACGGTTGTGGAACTCCCTTTAACCGTTTTGCTGTGCTAAATCAAGCTATGTGTAACAGGCGGCAAGTTTTTTTATCCTAATCTCTTGCACTTTTCCTTCCGCAAGTCACCTCCGCCTCGAGAATCGCTGGCAGGCAGCGACAGAGAGGCGTCGGAAGCTCCAAGCCGCGCCGTATGCTGGCTTCTCCTCGAACCCAATCCCGGCGGAGAAAATCTGTTACCGCCTCTGTACCGAAGCCCGTCCATGCAAAGCGCCTGGCGGCACTCCCGAGACTCAAGCATAAGACAGCAGCACGTTTCCAGTCGGAGGAGCAGGGAGAAGACAAATATGCAGCTGAGGCGAGGAGCCGATGGCGGGAAATGCCCGAAGGCAACGACATTGGAAGCCTGAAAACACCGACTGATTTGCTCTCTCCAATCCGCAAACACTTTTCGCAAAAGAGAGTTCAACGTATCATCGAGCGCTTCGCACTCTGCAGGCACACCAGGCAGTCCTTCTTGGATCTTCTTGGAAAGGAATTTATGGAAAATCAATCAACCGCTCTCTTGGGCAAGAGAAGTCCGTGGCTTGGACTATTGAACGACACGGTTGGCCTTCCCAGAGTGAAAGCCCTCAACAAGTTGGCCAGGGAACGCTGGCGACTCCTAATTGACCCGGCTATCAGGAGAATTCTCATCAGTGTCAATGAGCTGCCCGTACAAGTGCCGAGTTTCGAGGACCTTGCAACAACGGTGAGTGGCACATATATTAGTGGAGTCAGTGTGACGTAACAGAATTTTTTTTCTGGTACCCTTCGGTGCTTTCATGCATAAAAAATCGCTGCGCCTTCCACTACGTGAAGGTGATCGAACAGCGAATCTGTGTTAGTTACACCGAGTGTTACGAGTGTTACATGTGCATATGTTTCCCGTGATGCAATTGCGCAAACACAAGTAAACACAGATCTACAACAGGAACTTATATTGAAACATTGCGAGGCGAGAAGAGGCAGCGACTTCCGTCACTATACTCGACGTCCAGTTCTCTGGTCGAAACCTGCCGAGCCGCCGCCAGAGGCATCGGCTGCTGTCACGGACACCGAGCGCGTTCGTTGCAAGCGCGGGGAAACGCCGACGGCGTCGGCATCAGCTCTACGCGTTGCGCGTTACCCGTAGGGGCGCGCCGCACAGAGACACGATCTCTTACCGCCTATCCTCCTCGCGCCCAGCACATCCTCTCATTGGTCGCCTCCTCCCCCCAGCGCGCGTCCTCTCATTGGTCGCCTCCTCCCCCAGCGCGCCTCTCCTCCTCTGCTGGTCACGTGACCTGCCCTACCCCGGCGAGGCTCTCCTCTATTGGTCACGTGACCTGCGTGACGGCGGACTGACTGCGAATCGGGTCGACTAAGAACAGCTCGGCTGTTGAAGGATTTCTCACAATTACTACAGGGAACTGCGGCGCAAGTGTCTACAAGAACTGCAAGCAGGGAAGTTCAGCCAGCACGGGAATGATGCTTAGTACTAGGATTTGACTAAACTTCGGCCTTTGGCTTCAGAATGGATTCGTGACTTTGCAAAGTGATCATTTCAAGAAAGTACTGCGTTAAACATGAGATTCGAACACTGCACCTGTAGAAGCTCGATATTGAAAGAATTAGGCCACACACGCATCGACAAGCGGAACCACTCCAATTAAGAGCGGTTACGCTTGTTCACAGAGCCTTACTGTCTCCTGCATTAAAATTGAAGTATAGACTGCTTCAAAATTTAGACCAATAAGGACTACAATTTAGGCCAATGAAGACATTGATGGTAGTAAACAAAGCCCCCCGAGCGTCTGATGATGATAAGTGGTTCTTGAGGGAAAGGGAAAGGTTGGCGCTATCTTCTGCAGCCCTTGAGGGAGCACGGCTCAGCGCCAACGGGGAGGGGTAAGTCTCAATCCACAAGCACCATGGAGGAAGGAAACCGAGGAGAGGCCCCGGCCAGCATTGACGTATGGGAGAAAGTGTGGCGGAAGTCGCGCGCTGTGTTTCAGAAAGGAGCACTGGGACGGGTAACCCAAATGTCAACGGTGCCATAGCAAACGCGCTCCTGAAGCTTCCACCGTTGCTCTGTGAGATAAGATTTTCCCGCCGGTGTCTTTCTCGCAGCGCCTTTTGTTCGCGAGAAAAGCTGACTTTGGAGTGTAACCTTGAAAGTTGTGTTTTGGGTCTGTGAGTGTGTGTGTCAGCCAGCAACAGAGAGACTCAAGCAATCACGGTGCGGGTCTTCGTCGTCTTCTTCAACGTGCCACGGAAAAGCACAGGAGCGCGTCTGCTTCGCTAAAACTGCTACAGAAGTTTCGTAGGCTTTGTTTTTGACGCGCGTCGGCAGCACACACATCTGGTGGCTCGTAATAATGCAAGTTCAAAGTTAGCGCCCATCTGCTCCGGCGAGCTGCCGAACCCCTGATTGGAGGCGCTAAGGGAGATGGCACACCAACCTGGCTGCACTTCCGGCTTCAAAAACGTGACGTCAGCGCGTCTCCTGTTAAATGCTAAGCATTTCTTGGCGAACACTTCCCACTTTGGCAGTATCTATTTATCTAGCCGCCCACGACTTTGTGCTCTCATGGTCGTTTCGTTAACTTGGTATGTTCCAAAATTGACATACTATGACAAGAGAACATGACTAACATAAATGATATGTGATGAAATGTCATGACATGCTTGTCATGTAGGTCACGAAACAGCCGCGTGCGTCTTGGTGCTCCCATGGTCGTTTCGTTAACTTGGTAGGTACCAAAACTGGCATAGTATGACAGGAGTGTATGACCAACATAAGTGATAGGTAATTACATAAATGTTCTTCTTCTTTCTGGGGTTTTACGTGCCAAAACCAGTTCTGATTATGAGGCACGCCGTAGTGGAGGGCTCCGGATTAATTTTGACCACCTGGGGTTCTTTAACGTGCACTACAACGCAAGCACACGGGCGTTTTTGCATTTCGCCTCCATCGAAATAAATGTGATCACATGCGCGTCATGTAGGTCATGACAATGACCCATCAAAAACATTAACTCTCAAAAACCCCTGACATCGGTTCGGACGTGGGCACTAGTGAAGTAAACACTAAAGGATGCTGGTAGAAATCATAGTCATGAGCATGACTCAGCAAAAATGACAATGACTCAGCGAAAAAACATTAACACTCAAGAACCACTGGAATGGGTTCGGACGTTGGCACTAAGTGAAGGAAACACTCAATGATGATGGCAGAAATAATAGTCATGAGCATGACTCAGCAAAAATGACAATGACTCAGCGAACAAAGTATAGCACTCAAGAACGACTGAAATGGGTTCTGACGTGGCTATTAAGGAAAGGAAGCACTAAGGGATGATGGTAGAAGTAACAGTCATGAGCATGACTCAGCGAGAATGACAATGAATTCGCGAAAAAATATTAACACTCAAAAACCAATGGAATGGGTTCGGTAGGGGTTCGAGAAACATTAGCCATGAAAGAGCAGCCTACGTATTGGGGCTCTCATGTTCGTTTCGTTAACTTGGTAGGCTCCCCGCGCACTGCTTCGCATTACATCGATTCCCACAGGGCGTAGGATATGCTGGGCTTTTTGTTATTTCCTCCATGAGAAGCACCAAGATCTGACCGATTCATGTACTTCCCATCACTCCCATGGTGGCTGGACGGTCACAGCGCAAGAGTTCCCTCTAGTAATTAGAAACTACAGGCTTGATTTCTTTCGTGCGACAAAATGGCAGCCAAATTTGGCTTCAAAGCAAACTATAACCTGTAAATGAGGCATTTAAGGATTTGGCTCGTTTAATATTCCAATCAGGCGATTCGCAGCAGATGGATGCGCTTCTCGCGAGGTCCAGAATACTTCTGTACCTGGTGTTCCTTCAAGTTCACCCGAGTCTTCCAGCTAACACATAAAAAAATTAGCAAAAATTAGGAGGGCGTTACTTGCAGAAGAAATTCAAATGCATAATCCACTAATTAACAAAAATTACTAATTACGTTTTGAACTAATTACCTTATGACACATATTACAATTTAGAAGTTCTAATGGGTGGGACTGCAAGGCACATTCACTTGAATATAATTGGGTGGATGACATCGTTTGCGAAACATGCGCCGTCAAACTTGCCAGAAAAACGCATTGTCGTTCCACTTAACAAAACATCGTTATATCAATTGAATCACAAAAGTAACTGGAACGCCAATGTATTTCCCCGCAAAGTCGGGGATTTAATATCTCGAAATTGGTGTCATCCTGTGAATTCGCTCCCAGTGAATCCGCCTTGCGAACTATCTGGCTAGAATTTGGATATTGCAATGTGCCATAAGGTAATTAGTTAAAGAATAATTAGTGAACGTTTGTTAATTAGTCGATTATGCATCTGCATTTCTTGTACAAGCAATGTCCGCCTCTTAGAGTAGACGAGTTCATGTACTTAAATCATCATCATGATCATCATCATCAGCCTATATTTAGGTCCACTGCAGGACGAAGGCCTCTCCCGGCGATCTCCAATTACCCCCGTCTTGCGCTAGCGTATTCCAACTTGCGCCTGCGAATTTCCTAACTTCATCATCCCACCTGACTTTCTGCCATCCTCGACTGCGCTTCCCTCCTCTTGGTATCCATTCTGTAACCCTAATGGTCCACCGGTTATCCATCTTACGCATTACATGGCCTGCCCAGCTCCATTTCTTACGCTTAATGTCAACTAGAATATCGTCTATCCCCGTTTGTTCTCTGATCCACACCGCTCTCTTCCTGTCTCTTAACGTTAGTTCTAAGATTTTTCGTTCCATCGCTCTTTCAACCTCCAAGTTTCCAACCTCCAAGTTTCTGCCCCATATGTTACCACCGGTAGAATGCAATGATTGTAGACTTTTCTTTTCAACGACAGTGGTAAGCTCCCAGTCAGGATTTGGCAATGCCTACCGTATGCACTCCAACCCAATTTTATTCTTCTGTAAATTTCTTTCTCGTGATCAGGGTCCCCTGTGAGTAATTGACCTAGATAAACGTACTGCTTTACAGACTCTAGAGGCTGACTGGCGATCCTGAATTCTTGTTCCGTTGCCAGGCTATCGAACATTATCTTTCTCTTCTGCATATTCATCTTCAACCCAATTCTTACACTTTCTCGATTAAGGTCCTCAATCATTTGTTGTAATTCGTCTCTATTGTTGCTGAATAGGACAATATCATCTGCAAACCGAACGTTGCTGAGATATTCGCCATTGATCCTCACTCCCAAGCCTTCCCAGTACTTCTTCTAAGCATGCAGTGAATAGCATTGGAGAGATTGCGTCTCCTTGCCTGACCCCTTTCTTGATAGGTAACTTTCTACTTTTCTTGTAGAGAACCAAGGTAGCTGTGGAATCCTTGTAGATGTTTGCTAAGATATTCACGTATGCCTCATGTACTCTTTGATTACGCAATGCCTCTATGACTGCTGTTATCTTTACTGAATCAGATGCCTTTTCATAATGTATGAAAGCCATATAGAGAGGTCGATTGTACTCCGCAGATTTCTCGATTACCTGATTGATGACATGGATATGATCCATCGTAGAATATCCCTTCCTGAAGCCAGCCTGTTCTCTTGGTTGGCTGAAGTGAAGTGTTGCCCTGATTCTATTGGAAATTATCTTGGTGAATATTTTATACAATACTGAAAGCAATCTAATGGGTCTGTAATTCTTCAATTCTTTAACGTCTCCCTTCTTATGGGTTAGTTTAACGTTGGCATTTTTCCAGCTCTCTGGTACACTTGAAGTTGTGAGGCATTGTGTATAAAGGGCCGCAAGCTTTTCAAGCATGATATCTCCTCCATCTTTGATTAAATGTACTGTTATTCCATCTTATTTCACCTTAAACTTAGGTTGCTGAAAATGTTTTGAAGGAAGGTTAAATGCCAGTTTCGGGATATCGCACACATGGGAAGGAGATCAGGGAGAGGGCAAAGTGCAATAAATGTATTTTTTGGTGGTTAAATCATAATTTAGATATTTTGGTGCACATACAGAGGTGCATTTCTCTCTTTATATTTAGGTGGACAGACTGATAAGGCGAACAGATTTTGTCGTTACCTTCAGGTGCATCTTAACGGAAGGCTATTTTACTGGAAGCGATGCGCACAATTTAGGTACTGAACCAAAAATTATTCACGCGGAGCGATTTATTTAGAACTTTTGAAGATTATTTGTATATGCCTGCCGTCTTTTCTGCAATTCTGTGTTCGTGGGCAATAAATAAAAAAAAGAATAAATAAACAAATAAGTAAACAAATAACTAAATAAAGCCAAATCCAAGGAGCTGTGTCTTTTGGGCCCGATCCATTAAGCAAAAAATTGCAGGCTCTCCCGTAATCGAGAGTAGATGTAAGGATGACATGGTTAAAATATGGCGTCTTTTGCTGCGTGCGCTGCCACCGCCTTCAACCGCTTTTCTTCTTCCAATAGTGCAGCGCGCTCAGCGTTTGTCGCTACTTTTTCTTGTCGCGTCGAAGTGGTCGGCTGCAAATCTGCGGCCAACTCACGGACCGCTGGCGTTGAAAAGAGCACACTCAGCACAGGTAACCCGGTCTGAGCGCCAAATGGTGACAATCCTAGTGTATGGTGCACTGTATCTGCCTTTTGAATGTCGTTATTGGAAATGAGAAATAAATGTTCAGCGTACTAGAAGGTAGAAATCGGAAGCAATATTTTTTGTAACTTGTTTGGGAAGTAACTATCATATGCAATGCGGTCCTGTACAAAGAGTTGGGGGCGAGAGACCGCATTTTCTTAACGTTCTTTTTTTTTATTTTGTAAAAGTTTCGACTGGTTGCCCAGATCATCTGGTTTGTTCTCGCAACGATGCCCGGATGTTCTCGTTTGAGTGCCCGGATAATGGCTCTGGCTTTTGGCTCAAGGTCACTTGAAGGTCGCAGACAACGGGGGCTAAAATTATTTCATGTTTAAGAGGGTCTATGCATATTGGCATTTAAATGCCGAAAGAGCCACGTAACCATCCACCCATCTCACGCATAAACTCTTTCCATTTGAGTGATTTTGTGCTAGAACTGCATCACTTCAGCCTAACATTGCTATTAAATGTAAAACCTGTCTATTTCAACCTAGCGTGTGGGAATAATTGCGTAAGTGATAGAGTATAAATTAGGTGTGTGCGAATATCCAATAGTGATTTCGAATCGAATATGGAATCGAATATCAGGAGCGTTTTCGCAAGATTGAATACTTAAAAGTTCTGGGCATTAAGAAAACACGGTGCTGCACATTCTCGCAAGTTTGTTAGCTTTGCATAACAAGAATGTTTCATGTTGTCAGTAACATAGGTGAGTAGAAATTAGGATGTACAGTATGGTCCGCTCTTATTAAAGAGAACACTGAATTAGCATGCCAGCGCTGATTACAGTTCAGTTGTAATATATGCACTGGCCAACATGGAAGCCAGCCGACATCAAGCAAGGCATGTCGTCGTCCTTAGATCAGCCAGAGGCCGCTTATCGGTACGTCCCACTAAATCCAAGTGTCGACGTCATCTTCTTCGAATAGCACGTAGCAATATGAATGTATGATTCATATTTTTATGAATAGAATTTCTCTTCAATAGAATGAAGCGCTTTATTTACTCTGAAGCTAAAGAATTGCTGCCGCTTTGTTGTACTGAATACGAACGAGGATCTCAGTTTATTAGTGGACCTGTGTTGTGCCGCTATCTTTTATTTATTGCATAGAAAGTTGCAGACGAAAGGACCGCGCATCACGTGAATCGATCACAGCTCCGCGAGTAGCTGGCGCCAACGGTAAAGAGCAGGAGCCGTCCGCGTGTCAAGCTCGGCGTGATTTTCCACCTGTTAAAGAGTCTGAAATCTTTAAAGTCACGGCAAGTTAGCGACGCTCAATACAACTCCCGTTCTTGTCGTTCATCCGCCGTTTTTTGCTTTCGTTTGCGAGGCGGTTTGTCGGGAAAGCTGGGAAAGCTTAGGAGTGAGGATCAACGGCGAATACCTCAGCAACCTCCGATTTGCCGATGATATTGTCCTATTCAGCAATAACGGGGACGAATTACAGCACATGATTGAGGATCTTAACCGAGAAAGCGTAAGAGCGAGGTTGAATATTATTATGCAGAAGACAAAAATAATATTCAATAGCCTGGCAAGGGAACAAGAATTCAGGATCGCCAGTCAGCCTGTAGAGTCTGCAAAGGAGTACGTTTATCTAGGTCAATTACTCACAGGAGACCCTGATCATGAGAAAGAAATTTACAGAAGAATAAAATGGAGTGGAATGCATACGGCAGGCATGGCCAAATCCGGACTGCGAGCTTACCACTGTCATTGAAAAGAAAAGTGTACAATCATTGCATTCTACCGCTGCCAACATATGGGGCAGAAACTTGGAGGTTAACGAAAAAGGTCGAGAACAAGTTAAGAACCGCACAAAGAGCGATGTAACGGGAATTGTTAGGCCTAACCTTAAGATACAGGAAGATATAGGTACGGATCGGAGAACAAACGGCGATAGCCGATATTCTAGTTGACATTAAGCGGAAGAAATGGAGCTGGGCAGGCCATGTAATGCGTAGGTTGGATAACCTGTGGACCATTAGAGTTACAGAATGGATACCAAGAGAAAGGAGGCGCAGTCGAGGACGGCAGAAAACTAGGTGGGTTGTGGTGATGAAGTAAGGAAATTTACAGGCGCAAGTTGGAATCAGCTAGCGCAAGACAGGAGTAATTGGAGATTGCAGGGGGAGTCCTTCGTCCTGCAGTGGACATAAATATAGGCCTATGATGATGATGATGATGATTGTCGGCTTCCTGAGTGTAGCGTGGCTGCTGCGAATAGATACAGGTCGATTCAGCACCAAACCATAACTTTATAGTCTCCAACACCCGATGAAGCAAGGCGAGGCAGTGGGACCCTGAAAATTGTGGTAACGGGCTGCAAGCCGTCGATTAATGCTTGCCTATAGTATGTTTATACGTGTGGCTCATCATGGGATCGGTCCCGAGGTCCCGCGTGCCAGTTAGAGTGACGGCTGTTGAAGCGGCCTGAAGTTCATAGGCGCGCCTATTCAACACGATCTGCGGTCCTACCGGCGGCTCATCAGCCCGATCTTCGCACATTCTTTCATACTTTACAAAATACGTGCTGCTTTTAATGCGAAAGCATTATATTGCTCATGAGGGGGCAAATCCGGTGTAGTCGGCGTTGGTGTGACGACGAGATGGTCATAAAATACCAAAACGTCCAAGACAGTCGACTTCGACATCAATTGCCCCGCGAAGCATCTGATGACGTCAATTAAGGCAGGTTTCGTTATTATAGTTCATTACGGCACTCGAACCCACGAGAAATGTTGGGAGTTGAACCCACGACCTTTGGTGTTAATTAGGACGAAGTGTTTTTAAGGCGCAGGTAATTAAAGTTGATGTAATGGATATATTTAATTAAAATATAGGTAATTAAGGCACTCGAGCCCTCGACCTGTGGTGGTTCCAATGCATTCGCATTCATCCACCTAGGGATAACTAAGTGCCCCTTGATAAAGTAAACTACATTAAAAAAAAGAGCCGGCCATCTTATGTATGTCGCCCTCAGATGGGTGGCTTCCTTAGTCCGAGATGCTATGGCCTTCGGCTGCCCGCCTTGAACGGTTCACCAGCCGTCGCTGGTCCTCCGGGTCAGCGCTGGTCAGCAGGTCTTCTCACTGCTCTTCGGGTGGCGCTCGCTTTCCTGGCACCTCCGTGACACCATTGCACTGCCAATCCATATGATAGAGCATATTGGGCCTACCGCTGAACTTGCAGTTGTATTCGTATAGTGTGGGATGTATCTTGTGCAATAATGTGGCCCCTTGAATTTTTGGTTTACGCTTCATCTCTCCGCATCGCCTTAATATTTCGATCAGTCCTGTCGACCCGGACGAATCCTGTACTCACAGAGGTGGCCCAGGCCGACGCGGTGCCGTTATGGAAATGGTGGCGTCCGCTACCGAGTGAGCCGAGGCGGCCCGTCCGCGGCGCCCCGTCGCCCTCGGTGCTCTTTTTTAAATGCGCCGAAAACACAGTGAAACGTTTGCTTGGGCAGCATCTAGCACCGTGGCGCACGGGACATGGGTGGTGCACTGCGCGGGTCTCTATATCCCGAATATATAAAATATTCGAAGAGAATCGAATGGTAGATATTCGATTGGTGAATCGAATTATTCTAACGTTCACTATTTGAGTCGATTCAGTGATATTTGATATTCGCACACCCATAGCATAAATAATTTATTAGGGTTAATACTCCTTTTCAGCCTCAATTTGTATTTGTGCTGTAGTAGAAGTAAGAGTTGGCCTTCTAACTAAATTGTCGTCACGGTGTAGTTTGGCAAAATACTTGGTCATATAAGGTAATTTTCTTTACGTCTTTTTTTTTTTTTTCATGGTCGCCTTACAGGCCAGGGATGTTCGTCGACGATTTAGTGCAGTGGAGTTGACAACGCTGAGAATCCACCCGTTTATGACCGGCCGAGGAGAGGTAAGCCCACATTTTCTGGCAACTGCGTTCTTCTTAAGCATAATGCATGCTTTGCACACAGCTTTCTAGGTGACAGAACACTATGATAACATCTGCTGTGCCGCTTCGACTTTTTTTAACGCTTTAACTGGGAAGATAAAGGACATAGCCTAGAGTTTGTCTATTACATAAAGTGTGCCCTCTGATACATAATAAATTTTATAAATATTGTTTCTCTAAAAAATTAAGGGAGATATCCTGCAGGTCAACAATAGTATTGGTCTGTAAGTTAAAGAAATTGTATGGCCGAAAGCTGGTGTTTTGTGCTTGCTGATAAAAGCCACCAACGCAGCGTTTTTTTTTTTTTTTTTTTGAGATCTACTATTCAGGAAAAAGAACATAAAGGTTGCTTGCACTCTTCAAACACAGCACACTCCATGTTAAACATTTGAATCGCGACGCACCTCTCCGTCTTTGACACAGACCACAGCGGCCTTTCTATTAAATACTGACTTGACGGCAACAGCTGGAGTGCTCTGCAGTGGTAACAGTGTGCTCTCCTGTAGTGTCAGAGTGGTGCTCTTTTTTTTTTTACCTTTGGTCGTGCTTCATGCAGTTCTTGTCAGTAACGAGGCTAAGCGTAAAAATTCAGCTCTTCCGTAAGAAATGTGAATACCCCTTCCTTTGACTACAGGCTCTCTGGGTTCGACAGACAAAGCTAACAGTACTTCAGTAGCCAGTGAAATAATTATCAAGGTCGAGTAAAAGTTGGGACAGTCTACTCCCACAAAAAAAAATGTGCCACCGTGTGTACGACCACTCTCGAATAGAAAGACGAAGAATTAACCAGACTCCATGTCCAACCCAGCACAAGCTTGCGCATGAGGCAGTGCGACGGCTTGCAAATGAATTTTTCATTTAATTCACTTAATTAGCCTAAATGAAATACTAACTATACGTAATTGGTGGTAGAAAACAGCAAACTATTCATTGGTGCAAGCGCAGGTACAGCAAGAATGCTTGCTAACCTCCATAGCATTGGACGCTAGTAGGAAACGGCATATATATACCACTAGCTGTTAAGGCACACCTCCAACTGGATTAAACTAAGCGACAGCAACAGCCCGTGGAAAGGTATTGAGAGCATTCTGTCGTATTGCTGTGTAGACTCCACTCAAGTGCCACATTATTTGCAAATGCTATACAAAAGTAAGTAAACACCTTTCTTTTTTTGTTTTTTTTAAACTTGCGAAGGATACTTGCCCGAATACACAAAGCACTTCGTAGTCAGAGTATTTCATAGCTAGAGTGTTGCATAGCTACGAACATTGGCTGTGCTTCGTAACCGCAGGCAATGTTTTTACCAATTATCCGTAGTTTTGTTCGAGTTAGGATTTCCGTACTACCGTTTCCGGCTACGATGAGACATAGCAGGAACTAGACAGAACATTTTAAGCGCACTTCTTTCTCAAAACAGGTTTCAAGCATAGGTGTTCTCGTGAATATCCTTGATTTTAATGTCGACCTAACTCTGCGATTCCAACATACCTAGAATATTTATTTTAAAACGTTAATTCCTTAAATCGTATCATTCGATAGCGGTATTGCCGATTTTTTCCATAAATGTTGATGTCCACCATTGCCATTAGCCTTGGCCGGTAATAATTATCATTCTACCTAGGATCACCAATTTTAAGTCTAGACAATCACTTCATAGCATGGGACATATATTATTTCAAGAATGTGCTCTACAAAAATCCTGTTAATAAGCACACTTTTGGCAAAAGTTACGCGCAACTGCTCAAGAATGTATTTGTCGAATAAACAATCATGTAAAGAGCCGCGTTTATTTCCTGAAGCAATGAGAACATTTTAGTATCACTTAAGTCACCTCTTTTCTCTCTCTTTCTCTTTCTCACTCTTAAGACGGTGGAAAATCTGAAGAAGGCCAATGCCTCTCTGCACAAGGTACTTGCGCAGGAACATGGCTTCAAGGCACTGATGGTAAGAATGACAACGCACACCAAAAACATCGAACAGTGGCGGAACTGAATGAAGACACAAATATTATCTGCGATAGGCCCTTGCCTCTTTATCTTTAAAGCTCATCTCTGAAAATCTGCCAAAACATAATTGAAAACCTAATGCCAGATAGGATGTCGTCTTGTTTTATCTACCATTGTTTGGCTTTTATGTTGATTGCGTTTGTACTGTATTCTCGTCTTTCTTCCATCCTGTTCTCTACGACTTTCATTCCATAACCTGAGCTCCGGCCCGCTTTTGTTAGAAATGCCTAGTCAGGAAACTATTTATTTAGAGGAATCAAAGCAATATATTGAATCCAAGGATTGTGCTTGTACGGACAAGCTTCTCCATTTTATCATGTCAAGCGTTTAGATGCAGGGAATTTCTACAAATTTTCAATGTTTTTGCATGCACTCAGGTCACGATTTCGCTGTTCTATCTCATTTCTAACCCGTAATAAAAATGACTGGGACAAAACGTACCTCGATTTGTGAGGATATTGAACAAGCTGTGAGACCGCTTTGCTGCATGCAAAATAACTTGGCCGCTTGATCAAATGGCCTAAGATTATGCATATTGATCCAGTGGCCATAGATAAACGTTTTTCCAGGAAGCTTCCACCACCTGATCATTCTGATTAAAAGAAAAGCAATGACGGATGACTGATGTAGCAACACTTGAAGCAGCACCTATAAGATGCATTTGCAATGGCCTTACCCGAGGAGCATATCACTACTTTTTAAGTACCATGTTTAGACCTCCTTTCACACGTTTTCAGCTTAAATGGACGTCCCAGTTAGCTCACACGTGACATCGTTTTTCAGGATGACATAGAGAAAAACGCCCAGGATCTAGGACAAACAGCCACCATTGGAGAGGGAAACCTGACCATGACTGTGAGTATAAAATAAAGCAGCAATGTTGAGGAGTTCATATATGGCAAGCACACAAGGAGTGTAGTCTCAGTGCAGCTTTCGGTTGGTCAACGGTTTGTACGGACTTCCATGGGAGCAGAATAGTCATAGTGAGCCAAGACAGGTGGCGTATAGTGAGTAGTGCAATGAGCTGCGAAAAGGCCGACGCTTGGGCAGGACCACAGGTAAAAAAAAACGTCTTTCTTGAGCAGCCATGGGAGATGACATGCTATCTCTGCAAAGTCTTTCACAAAACGACGAAAGTAAGAGCAGAGGCCAAAAAACGAGCGCACGTCTTGCGAAGAACAGGGCGTTGGAAAGTGGGTAACATAACCGAGTACGGCGATCTCGCGGCGTCCGAAGTGGCATTTCGAGATGTTTAGTCGATGCCGAGCACTGCGAAACAGCTTCAAATATTCGATAGACGTTGGACAAGATCAGGGAGTGTGGGCGAAACAACGACGACGTCGTCAAAGTAAGATAAACAAGTTGACCACTTGAACCCGCGATGGAAGGAGTCCATCGTTTTTTAAAATGTTGCTGGGACATTGCACAACCAAAAGGCCATGACTTTAAACTGGTAGAGCCCATCAGACGTAATGAAGGCGGTCTTTTCGCGATACTGCTCGTCAACGGCAATTTGCCAACAGCCGGACCGAAGATTTAGGAAGAAAAGTACCTTGCGCCATGGAGAGAGTCCAGCGCATTGTTTATTCGAGGCAAAGGAGACGTCCTTTTTAGTAATCGTGTTCAGGCGCTGATAGTCGATACAGAACCGCCAGGTGTTCTTTTTTTTCTGACAAGCACCACAGGGGAGGCCCAAAAACTCTCAGATTGTTCAATAATGTCCTTATCATTTACTCCAACTTCGGTTTGAATGACACGGCGTTCGGACACATACACTCGGTAAGGGTGCCTATGCATGATTCTAGCATCCCCGGTATCGATGTGATGGCTTACGAGTGATGTCTGGCCAAGATGGGCCGAAGACAAATAAAAAAAAAACATCGCGGTAAGATGCTAACAAGCTGCGAAGATCTGCGGACTGAGAAGGGGAGAGATGAAGGGCAATCATGCCGTCAAGAGGGTCGTCAAGCATAGTACTTGTGTCTGGGTATCCAGGTAACGACTGTGGAGTATTGATTGTAATATTGTAAGGGCCAGGTTTCATGTGCGCCTAAAGGTGATATGCTGCCCAACGTGCTGCCTTCAGGAAGAGATTGTGGACTGCGTCCAAAGTTAAGAATCAGTATACACGCCCGTTTCTCCGCAGCAGTCACAAATGAGTGAGGGAGCTCAATACACCACGTCAAAAGAGTGTCTAGAGAAGGGGAGATCACATGTCTCCGTCACAAACTGGGGCCTCTGAGGTCAACGTGGCATATACGTCGCGGTAGCTGGTCGCAGTAACAGGTTGCAGACGAACAAACTTGATCACACATAAGCGCGGTGGCGACACGGTGTTGAGGTCTGGTACAGAAGGGAGTTCCAACTGTAGAAGGCCACATGAGTAATAATGGCAGTATGTGTGCTCAGGAAGTCATGGCCGATGATCACGTCATGGGTACACTGGTGTAGTACGGTGAATAGAACTGAGATCTGGTGGCCAGCGAAGCTCACACGCGCAGTGCACATGCCAATGAAGCAAGGTGTACCGCCGTCGGCAACGCGAAGGACAGGCGATATGGCGGGCGTAGGAACCTTGTGGAGACAAGAAAGGCGAGTGCTCATTAGAGAAACAAGCACGCCGTCCACTTCTACGTCCAAAAGGTTTTGTAGGGTAGCCAAGGTCAACAGATGATTTCCAGGTCGGTTGGCCAATGCAGTATCACCTCTGGGAGCTGCACTGGTCAGTTTTCCGAAAATGAACGACAAGGGTATGGCGACGGCGAGCGGCGGGGCTGCGGAGAGCGAGAACGCCGGTTCTGTGGAGGTGGCAAGTGGTCGTAGCGAGGATTCGGGGCAGGAACATCAGGGTGCAGTAAGGTATCGCGTACACGAAACGAAAAGAACCAACTGTCTTTCGGGCGATAAGTGCACGCGGGATGAAATGCTGGGTCCGATGTCTAATTGTAGGTACTGGGCACGTTTAGGCCCAGCAACAACCGTTAGACGTCACTGGCTGGCTCCGGATCCCCGCGGCAGCCGCCATCCCCGCGCTCTACGCAAGGGTGACGCCGACTGTACAATAGCGGTACGTGCTGTCTCAGCCAGCAATCAGCAGAAGCCTGTGGTACCAACGTCGCATGCCACCGACGTCCTGCGCGACGAGAGACCGAGAAATCAGCAGTGGTCACCAAGGCTGGCATGCGCTCACAGCAGCTAAGCCCAGTGGGGGTGAGATAGATACGGACCGCACACCGTCGCAGCCAATTGCATTGCGAGCTTAGGTGCCGTTTCGGTGCTACAGACGATAAGCACCGTTTTTTTTTTTTTTTTTTTTTTGCTCAATGGGCCATTTGACGCTTTCGGCTGCTTTCGCATTAAAACACTATAGTGTACCAAGCGTCGCGTGCAACACCAGACTTCCAGATAGTGAAAATCGTTCCACTGTCCCTACTATTGGTGTCCCTCATATTCAGGCCGTGGTTATTGTCGTAGCGGCGCCCGCTGCTATCAGTGCGTGATCGGGGAAAGACCGCAGGCAACTGTAGTCCAACCCGCAGGCAAGCGAACGAAGCCCCGTCTTTATTTCCACAGCAGTTTAAGTAGTACCAGCGTGACGTCAGCGACACGTGGTTTCATAGATGCGTCAGGCACAATGAATCGGCGCGTCATGCGGGAGCGTGCTTTCAGCCGCACGGAAATACATTCCAGCAACCCCCCCCCCCCCTTTTGCAAAATAAAAGTGGTTTTCGCGCGTGGCATTTATAACATGCGCACAAGAACTCTTAGTGGTAATCGACCACGCACAAAACCTTATTCATCAATTCCGCAGCGGACTGGTCGCTTAACCTCTCTGCCAGACTTGGTCACGGTCACTGACACAGAAGGTACTAAAGTTAAAATCAACCCCTGGAGCTAAAAAAATTATGGGGCTTATGGGGTTTTATGTTCCAAAATCACGATCTGATTATAAGGCACGCCGTAGTGGGGGACTCCAGAAATTCGGACCACCTGGGGGTCTTCAAAGTGCACCTAAATCTAAGTACACGGGTGTTTTTGAACTTCGCCTGCCACTAAAGCAAATAAGCTGTTATTTTAGCACGTGACTCCCTTTTTGTAGAAACCAATTCGGCTGAATCACTTTTATTTGAAAAATCGTAGCTGCCTTCTGCCTTCTTCTGTTCCGGCAGGCGGTTCCCACGAAACACACAAGCAGCTATGTGATGTCTAAAAGATGTCTTGAACGGATAATTCAAAAGTGTAATAGCTGTCCTGGTCAAGAAATTTTCTAGCCGTGGACGTCTACAGGTACTTCAGTAAGCTCTGCTAACGTTACGCTAAAAGTTGACTAATAAACATCTCGACAAGAACAACTTCGACTTGTATTAGACGTTCCCAGAATTCTGTAATAATGGCTTCGGAAACATTATGCAGGCTTTTATAAAACATCTTGGCAAGAACAAGTTAAGAAATTTATTAGACGTTTCCAGAATTCTTAATTAAGCTATAAAAGCCTACATATTGTTTCCGAATCCATAACGTATAATGGCTTCAGAAACAATACGCACGTTTTTATAGCTGTCTTTAAAGCACCATTAATGATTCTCATCCTACACTGATGTGGTAAGCAAAATTAATAGCCACTTCTTCAGCATACCATGCATCCGTATGCTAGCTTCATATAAAACTAAAAATAAATTGAAGCATTACATTATATTATTTATAATAACTTGCATAAAATTGTTTAACATATATCAAATGTGCAATACACATCCAAAGCAAATGTGCCTAAAAACATGCAGAAAAAAATTACCTGACCTTGTGAGAAAGTGGCTTTATTGACTAATAAATTAAATGACATGCAGAATGATTTTAGTAATTTTTTAATGCAGTAGAAAAGGTGACCACATAAAATAAGAGGTAGCTGCAGTAACCACAGCAATCCAGGTCCCTTCTCTCTTGGATACCACTGGCTGCCCACAGAAGTTTGCTCTGTAATACAACAGTGAAGAAAAAAGTGAGTAAGCCACACTTGATTTACAATAAAGATGTGCGATTAGGTATTTCAGATAGCAACATATGTGCCGTTGTTTTACTTCGGTCACATTTACTTTATGAATTTAAGCAATACTTTCTCTCAAAATCTTATGCTGTACGATTACGTTCAGAATTATGTTGCAGATATGATATGAAAAAGCTAAGTGAAATTAAACTGGCAAGTGGTTTGATCCACACACGACTTGCAGTAGGTCATTAGCAGTTAGATGGTTTGCAAACAAATCTCTTACAAGAGTATGCTACTTTTATTTAAGTAGCGGTGTTGGTGAGTTGTAGCAACAGGTGGGCTTAGCCTGACAATCAAGGCCGGCAACGGCTCCTTCCGAGTGTCTCTTACAATATCCCTGCGGTATTGTACCACATGTCAATAAACCCATTCTCTTCCTAAAGGGACCCTAAACACTTAACTAATCATAGAATGGCCTCACTATATTAAAGGACGTCATCTCACGAATCTCATGCTGCAAAAATTTTTCCAGTCCTCCAACTATAAGTGAAGTTACCACACCAATGCAAGACTATTTTCCTGCCTGCTAGCGTGCTGGAAGCTATACAGAGGAGAAGCCAAGAAAGCAAAGCCCCGGTATACTACGCAATACAGCTCGCTGCTGCCATCTTAAAGGCTACATGCATCTAGAATTTCTGTAATCATTCAACCAATTATGTGAAACTCCAGCTTTACCTCCCAGATCACAAAAGAACGTTCTGCTACATACTGTGCATGCAAATATATTGATGATGATGATGATGATTTATTGGCATCCCCTTTGAAACGGGGCGGCGACAAATAGTCACCTAGCCTGCTTGATTTAATCAGGTATACTATACATGTTCTTTATCTAGCATTTTTGTATACCTCTCATTATTTTTCTTTTTCAAAAATTTACCTTGTCCCGCTGCCTATGATTTTAAGAGATCAGGTCGCATCCATCTTTTCCCTGCTTTTTTTCCACCAGTACTCTAATCGTCTCTTGCTGATCTCTACGGCTGATCTGTTTATGTTTCCTTCCACTTTAAACCCAAGCGCTTCTGGGAGTTGCACGTTACCTACGGTTCTCGCTGGGTTGATCCCGTCGCATTCCATTAGGATGTGCTGAGTGGTCTCTGGATCTTTACCGCAGCATACACATGTCTCATCTAGTTCCGAATATTTGTTCCGATATGTTTTCGTCCTTAGGCAACCGGCTCGAGCCTCAAATAGCAAGGCACTGCCCTTTGTGTTATCGTACATATTTTCCCTTCTCATTTCTTTCTTCTCATTCTTGTAAATCTCCATTGTCCTTTTCGTTTCCATTCTTTGTATCCAATTCACGGTCTCTATTTCTCTCACTTTCTTTCTGATGACCGCTGGTTGTCTATTTACAGTTTCGATTATCCTGTACTTGGTTGCCAACTTCCTTGACCTCTTCCTCCATTCTGTGTCCA
>NC_051158.1:245030-374199 GCF_013339745.2 Dermacentor silvarum
GATTCTAGAGGCTGACTGGCGATCCTGAATTCTTGTTTCCTTGCCAGGCTATTGAACATTATCTTTGTCTTCTGCATATTAATCTTCAACCCAACTCTTACACTTTCTCGGTTAAGGTCGTCAATCATTTGCTGTAATTCGTCCCCATTGTTTCTGAATAGGACCATATCATCTGCAAATCGAAGGTTGCTGAGAAGTTCTCCATTGATCCTCACTCCTAAGCCTTCCCAGTCTGAGAGCTTTATTGCATGCTTAGAAGAAGTATTCAAGCCAGTCAGCCTCTAGAATCTGTAAAGAAGTACGTTTATCTAGGTCAATTACTCACAAGGGACCCTGATGACGAGAAATAAATTTATAGAAGAATAAAATTGGGCTGGAGTGCATACGGTTAATATTAAATATTATTTTAAATAGCATTGGAGAGATTGTGTCTCCTTGCCTGACCCCTTTTTTGATAGGTAACTTTCTATATTTCTTGTGGAGAACCAAGGTTGCTGTGTAATCCTTGTAGATATTTGCCAATATAATCACGTATGCATCCTGTACTCCTTGGTTACGTAATACCTCTATGACTGCTGGCATCTCTACTGAATCAAATGCTTTTTCATAATCTATGAAAGCCGTATGGAGAGGTTGATTGTACTCCGCAGATTTCTCCATTACCTGGTTGATGGCATGGATATGATCCATCGTGAAATATCCCTTCCTGAAGCCAGCCTGTGCTTGGTTTGGCTGAAGTCAAGTGTTGCCCTGATTCTATTTGAAATTACCTGAAACTCAAACATAAACGCCTTTTCCAGCATTTATACCAGACCTGCGCGCGTCGGGGCATAGCAAACAATAAAATATAGAAAAGGTGATAGGGCCTTCACATTTTAACATAAGACAACATATATTGCCCCTGGAAAAACGTCTTCCCAGCAATGCATTTTTGTTTAAAAATGAAGCCGACTTTAAGGGGATTGGTGTAACCTTGGTCTTTGTAAGCTGGCTTTCCCACGTTTTGTGTTTCGGTGAAGCTCACTGAAACAAAACAGCGATGCAAATGGGGCCCGATAACACTATCGCTTAAAGGGCAACTCCGGCGATTTTTCGATGTCAACGGATGTCGATGAAATTCGCTGGGTCTGTTCCTCTGAATACCTCCGTCATGTCTTAAAAAAAGCAGGCTTGAGAGTTGCACAGATTTTTTACAAATGAATTTAATCTATTGCCTCGAACACCCTACCTTACCCCCTCCTCAGTTATAGGCCACATTGTGTATGACGTCAGGAATGGTCCACGCAGAGCATGCCGGTATCATGCAGACGACAGCGACGAGAGCGTGCAGGAGTCGGCGATCGTGAGCTAGCGCTTGGCGTGAGATGTTGCTGTCGCGAGAAGTTGCATTCCCTGTGGACGGGCAAGTGATGCGGAGTGGCAAGCGGTGTTGCGTTGTTGACTGCACGAACTTCAGCCCTCGCCATCCGCAAACACAGTTTGAGCCGATCCTGATCGCGTTCAGCCGAGGTTAAGCCTATCACAGTGGCAGATTTCGTGCGTCTGCTGCTGGCGGACCAGACCCACTGATATGAAGCTAATTAAGCTATTAGGACGAGGAAAGCTGCTTCTGTAGTTCAGTTTTGACCATACGGATTTTAAATAAACCATTCCTCATTTCGGACAGTGCACACGCAAAAAGCTAGAAGCGACAACACGACGCGCAATCAACATCCGTATACGTTGCCGTTCTCGAATGCGGCCGGTCGCACTCGCCGGCGCTTCTCTAAATTAAATGTGACTACGCAAATCCATGGGTGTATTATTACATATTGTTATGCTGACTCATTATTTAGCTTACGAGGTGCACTGTTTGCCTCGTATCCCAAGTGGGCAGCAAGCGGAGGCCCCTTCGATACAGCATGTGTAAACAACCGTCTCGTTCAGCTGCCAACGATGTCATACTTCATGGCATCTGCGTTTCTGCGAGAAAACTATACATTCTCTAAATGAACGTTTATACGCGCAATGTGCCAATCTATGTCTACTTTACGGAGCACTAATTTTGTGCATGCAGAGAATACGAAGAATGATAAGCAGGCTGCACAACGCTTCCCTACTACGGTCTCCCGCTCGCTCTTTCCGAAGGTGTGTGGTAGCACGTATCAGCGCAACCCAGAGTGATGTAACGGTGCTTACACGCACAAAATCTACGTGTTTTGATATGCTCTGACATTAATTGATGTCACCGATGAGCGGCTATCTCAAGCGAACGACGTACGAGTGGTCGCTGTACCTGCCCGGTCCTGCCGATGTAAGCAAATGCACCGGACGGTGCTTTGGACTGTCAGCGGCGTTCTTGTGGGATACAAATGCGGAAAGTCGTGCTCCACATCTTACAGTGAGCATGCGAAGCGGTTCCCTGAGAGGGGTAAAACACCTAAAATAGCAAGCAGCACGTATATCAGTGGTTAAGGGCTACCCTTGGTCTTCATGTCGCAGCGCGATATGTTGCGCATGGGTGCTGGCTCTAGTGGTGGAGGACGGCGATTCGTGGCTATTGAATTCTTCTGAATCATAACTGTTACTGTTTGACAGATCCGAATAGGTGGTGCAGCTTACATACAATGTCACCCGAAGGTCCGGCGCGGTCACGAATAAGCTGAGCGTCTGCTCTTCGCCGGTTTCGTTCACCCCGCGGGCGAGACCGGCATGCGTTGGGCGCCTTCCCCGCCGGGGATACATTCGTGACGTCACACGCAGAGGTTCGCTCGGCTGCTTGCTTAGGTTTCGGTTTCGTTATTGCGCTTTTTTGCTTATTTAAAATTATTTTCGACGTTGCGGAACAATTCTCCTATCAGGTGCGTCACAGGAGGGTCTCAGGAACCTAAATATTTTATTAGCTCGACATGGTCAAAAAATCGCCGGAGTTGCCCTTTAAGCGTCCTCCAATTTTTGTCCATAGGCTTTAGCTGCAACGGCGGCAGAGCTCTCGTTGACTCTGTGGCGAGTACATGTAGCCTTGACATGAGACGACCAAATAAGATCCGGACCCCCGAACAAGAAGCTGCTCATCTTGAAGCGCGTCGGGCGGCCCAGCGAGAATCTGCGCGTCGGCGGCGAGCCGATTCGGAATACCGTGCCCAGGAGCACTTTGCATGTCCTGGCAAAACATAGACAAGCCTAATAAAACCTGAAAGAAGCTAGGTCGATCACCAGCTCCCAGGTTTACTGCAGCATTGCACCACTAGTGCAAGCTGTCCACGTTTTTTTTTTTTTTTTTTTTTTTTTTTTTTTTTTTTTTTTTTTTTTATCAGCGGAGCTGTTAAAGCCGGCCGTAATGTGTGTAGCCTGCCACTGCGTTGCCTAGCAACCACCTCGCGGAGCGTCGCGGGCTATGCTCGAGAGAGAGAAAGAGAAAATGAGAACCAGAGAGATAAATAAACAAATTGTAGCAGCACCAACGAGGCAACGCGCAGCGGTGCTGCCGACGCCATCCGCGCTTCCGCGTTTCCCCGCATTAGCGCCGAACGCTCGCGGTGTGCGTGACTGCAGCAGGCGCCTCTGGCGGCGGCTCGGCCGAACTCCCACCAGCTGCGCGCTACTGCGCATGTGCCGTGACGTCATCCCAGCGTGTCGTCTGCTGCGCGCCGCCCGTACGCTGTGCATATCTATAGCTTTCGCCCCACTTCCCCTACGTGTGCTCGAACTGCAAGTGCTTCGCGAGGCGTTCCTCGATGCCACAGACCACGAGGAAATTCTTATACACTTAGTAAAATTTAGCATCACTTGGCATAACCTTGTATATATTTAGAATCACTTCGTACAGCCAGGACCAGCTAGGCACCGATCAGCTCCGCCGTGTCTTTAGCCTTGCACCACTAGTGCAAGCTACCCCTATTTTTAGTGGCGAAGCTCCTTAGGGTGTGGGTCTGTCCCTCCTCTGTAGTATGTAGTAGTAGTAGAAGTCGTCGTAGTAGTAGTCGTCGTCGTCGTAGTAGCTAGCCACGTCTACTTTTATGAGAAAAAAAATTCCTAAAGTTGCGTCCGTAGCGGAATCGAACCAGGGACCCCTCGCTTCCGAACGCGCGGCGCTAACCACTACGCCATGAAGCGCACATGGACACACGCACCACGATGACAATAAATACCCAACATTAACGAAAGACTGCGCGTTTCTAACGCGTTTGTGCTAGCGCGTTACGGCCCGTGTAAGAAGCTGGTGTAAGACGCTGTGGCCTCTCCGCCTTACCCCCGTATTCATAAACGCTAATGGCGTCGGCAAACGTGGTGCACATTCCGGCATGTGTAAACGGCTGCGTAAGACGCTGTGGCCTCTCCCCCTTACTAGAGAGTACTGCACGTTTCTAACGCGTTTGTGCTAGCGTCCCCTTAAGCGGGAGATGGTGCAATTATAATGAAGGGCGTTGTTATAAAATAGGAATGACGTCACATATGGCGCGTGTCATTGGTGGAAGTCAATCGTTCGATTTAGTGCGGCGAGACTGGGCGAATTACATGGAAGATTCACGGTTTACCGATGATTCCCTCCGGAGCTTCGCCCACTCATCATCATTCACCCCGTGGATATGCGGTGTTTTTTGTCAAATTCGTGAATTTCAACATGCCAATAGCCAAATTGCAGGCCTAGGTTTGAAAAGTATACGGGCCTCTGTAACGAGTCGAATGCACCATCAATGTAAGGCGCGGCATAAACGTCTGCATGTGAGATTGCATGAGTACATGGCGATAACGCCAAAAGCGGGACGTCCGGTCTCGTTTATGAACAGGGGAAGGCCATGAACTGAGGGCCGCGTGATGTTCCATCGACGTATATCAGCAACGTTACCCTGTATAACCTTTCGCTTTTGTTAAAGATACATGGTAGGGGGGCTGGTGCATGATACTTGAACCGACTTTGTAGATCCGATGTGTCACCCCAGCAGTTTGATCCAAAGCAGGAAATTGGGCGTCAAACGAGATGCGGTGCCGTGTCAACAGCTTCAGCAGAGCGTGAAGCTGCGCTAGCTTTAGTGGCTGATGGTAGCTTTCAGGAGCGAATAAAGTCGTTCAGGAGAAGGTGCAGCAAATGCGGGCGGTGTAGATGAAAGTGATAGAATCAACTAAGGAGCAATGTCGGAAGCTCAAGGAATAGCTGTTTATGGGGCACAATAAGCTCTGGAGTTGGGTTGAAAACGACCAGGTGTACAGAGCCATGAGTAAAATGCACGATGTGGATGCAAATGCATCCTTTTCATAAGGCATTTGTAAAAAAAAAGGGGGGGGGGGAGATTTGAATTGTACTTTGCATGTTAGTTAAAGAAATGGCTTTCCTAACCTTTAGTTTAAATGGTGCGTTGTCCTTTGAGATTTTTTTCTTTCTTCGCACACTAGGCGTGTTACTGTTTTTGTGGTGAATGCATCGGCGTGCCCAATGTTTATAAGCAGGGGTACCTCCTCTTCGTTAAGGGAACAACTGTTATGAAACTATCTTGTGCAGTGCGAATGAGCACGTGCATCACACTTTATTGCAAGGCTGAACTTTCTTCTGTGTTGACTTGTTCGTGCCAGTTGTATAAGGCTTGCCACAAGTAACTTGTCAGTGCCGCGTGTTTCCGTTTTGTCAACGGCGCAGACACGCGAGAGCTGCGCCGCCTTTGCCTGACGCTTGTGCACATGTGTGAGTTGCGAGACAGCAATATGGGGACTGCGGCTACGTCCTACGGAAGAGTACGCGCTTTGCTCCGTTCTTCCCTAGCCGAAGGCAATGCGCACTACGCGAGAACCGACGCTGAACTTCTATTCAAAATGCATCACCGCGGTCGATATGGAGTCCGTAACGGGGAAACGTATAAAACAAGGGATTCGTAGTTACAACATGTCATAATTTATTAGTCTGCGGCTACTAAAGCAGCATCTACCTACGCGCCCCCCCTCCTCCCCCCCCCCCCCACGCATCGCGTGTTATTATGAATAAGAAGAACAAGACGTCCATCTACCGTGCTTTAGTCTTTAAAACCGCGGCGACTCCATGAATTCGGCGACTCTCCACTATGGCCTCTTACTTTGCCTCCTGCTGATTTTAGATTTCAATCCTTACCGATCAACCGGTACACGTGGTTAGCGAACAGTGATCCTTATCGCCCAGGGAAGCTTCTGGTGCAGCATTTGGTTCTGTATGATCCTCGGCCTACCAGCCGTGTTCGTCGCAGTCAGCCTTGCCAGGCGGTTCAGCAAGAGTGCCGTTCCGGGGGACATCTCGACGGAAGCCGCCAAGTGCTCCACCAGTGCAAGGTGACTGAAAACTGCTCGTGTGAATGTAGTATACACAAAGCTTAAAGTGATATTTATCTCCGATCACCACCGTATCGTCTAACCAAAGAACAAAGCAGGCAGTAGGGTTGATTACGATGACTTTAATTTAGTGCAACGATAACTTGGCCTACTTGAAACGGGAGGTTGACCGCCTTCGTTTTATTACTTGTAGTTCAGCTTGCATCGCGGAGAGCACTTTGTTTCTCGTGCATAGCAGTTTAATTAGGCCACCATTACTTGGCCAAAAGCACCACGACAACTACAAGATCAGCGTTGGAGGGAAACAGTTGGTAAAGTAAACTTATAGATGATTCTCCGTGCGTGAAAGAAACATGTGGTTTTTGTTGAACTCCCAGCCGTGGTGGTCGCTTTTCGATGTGGGCGAAAGTTGACAACGCTCATGCAATGAAAACCAGGTGCACTAAAAAGCCCAGGTGATATCGTGAGTCGCTCACGATGTGGCACGGTAAAGTTTAAATATCCCAGTGCTTTCTTGGGAGGTTAAATTTCTCGAATCAGTCTATAGACGGTTGTTACAGGGGCTGCAGTTGGTGGTATCGGTATAAATTGACCACCTGGAGTTCCTTAACGTGAACCCCAGTCACGGTACGGGAGCATCCCTGCACTCTTTGGGCCGCCTCAGCCAGAAGTCACATTCGTGACCTTGAACAAAATAAGAAAATATTACACGACTAAAGTCAATGACAAAAGAACGCATGGGAAAATACACCGCTGCCCAACTTGAAAATCACTTGTAGAGAAGCGCCGGCCATGTTACGTACGCTAGGGCGAGAGCGAACACCTTTCGGTTGCGAGGCTGGTTCCGGGTGCATGAGGTGCAGTTTCGTGGGTTCCACATTTATTGAGTCATTTTCAGTATATTATTAGATATATTATCCAATGCTATTCACTGCATGCTTAGAATCATTCAAGTTCTTATGCTGGGAATGCTTAGGACTGAGGATCAACGGTGAATATGTCGGCAACCTTCGGTTTGCAGATAACATTGTCCTATTCAGCAACAATGGGGACCAATTACAACAAATGATTGAGGATTTTGACCGAGAAAGAGTAACACTGGGCTTGAAGATAAGTATGCAGAAAACAAAGGTAATGTTCAATGGCCTGGCAAGGGAACGAGAATTCGGGATCGCCAGTCGCCCTCTAGAGTCTGTAAAAGAGTACGCTTATTTTGGTCAATTACTAACAGGTATGCAGACAAAGGTAATGTTCAATGGCCTGGCAAGGGAACAAGAATTCAGGATCGTCAGTCAGCCATTCTTCTCTAAATGAGTACGTTTATCTATGTCAATTACTCACAGGGGACCCTGATCATGATAAGGAAATTTACAGAAGAATAAAATTGGGTAGGAGTGCATACGGCAGGCACTGCCAAATCCTGACTGGGAAGTTACTTACGGCATGGGTGCCAAGAGAAGGGAAGCGCAGTCGAGGGTGGCAGATAACTATGTTGGTCGATGAAGTTATAAATTTGCAGGGCCAAGTTGGAATCAGCTAGCGCAAGACGGGGGTAATTGGAGATCGCAGGGACAGGTATTCGTCGAGCAGTGGATATAAATATAGGCTGATGATGATGATGATGATGATGATTCGATATACACTCCGATATGTAGCTGATCTGCAGAGAAGGTTCCCAACTCGTAGACGCGCTAGAAGACATGTTGCGGAGTGTCATGTGACATCGGTGTGTGCCTGTAGGAGAAAAAGCCACTCCATCAGCGAGAGACGTCACGGTAAACGTCGTCAACCATGAGCTAACGGAGGTTATCACCCGTTATGCAGATAGTTCTGCTAGTAGCTGGGAACTTGGAGGTTTGATAGTAGGAAGTTCCCAAATAGCTTACCGGAGCTTTGCGTACCCAGAGCCTGTGGGTTGGCTAAAACGAGCCCCATTTCCCTCATTAAACGTGGATTTATACTTATTTACTTCATTAAAAGTGAAGAAGCACGCGGCAGAAACATTAGGATGAATAAGTGACCTATCACGTGGCTTTCTACTTGTGTAGGCGGTTCCTGGTCTTTTTGGTAGCGTCGAATTCCGTGCAGCGCATCCACCAAATATGTTGCGGAGGGAACAAACAAGACGGAAACAAACAAACAATATGTACACGATTGACACGGACAAGTCCACAGCAGGCCAATCACTGAAGCATCGTCTTTTTCAGCCCCAAATTCGTGCTCCCCTTACTCGATGTTGTGCAGAGCAGTGTACCAATATCATAACTTTTTTCTAACTTGCAATCTCCAGATAAGCATTCGTTCGTAATGAATAGAAAAGCTGCGCTGCCTTCGCCTTCATTTTTAGTGAGCTGGCTTGGTTCGTCTAAGGAAAGAAAAATGTGCAACGACCCTAATCGTTGACTTAGATGTCTGCTAATGGCACTCTAACCTCGGCGTTGGCGTGCCCTGGTCTATTGCTTAGGTTAACTTTGTGTTTTCCCTGTCTGCACAACACTTGGCCCGGCGTCCTCATCGTCTACTTCTATGGCGAACGGAACGGGCGGGAAACCGAACTCGGAGAAGCGAGCGAACGGAATAGGCCGCACACCGCCACGCAAAGAGGAGCGGGCGAGGGAGAGAAGGAAGCTGAAGTGGGCGCGCCGCGTAGCCCCCTAGCGCACGGCGCACGAAGCGCACCTTACGCGCCCCTCCGCCGCTGACTTGAAAGCATGGGTGCTATGGAGGATGCGCCGAGTTTGGCGAAACTAGGGATCTTCACGAGCTCTGGCAACGCCCCAAAATGAAAGAACTAATGGTACCAACACAAAGTTTGTCCGTCGGCACGCCTCCACTTTCATTGGTTTATCCAGATTTACTCTGGGTGGCCCTTGGGCGTTGCCTTACGGGTGGTCGACAAACTGTAACTCACTAGATCATACCGTCGGTGCATGGTCGTGCCTCCTTTCACTGAGTGCATTACAGGCTCAAGCTAGTTACAAAATAATTGCATTTAGTACAATATTTTAGTCACTTTAACGTGGTTTATGAGCATTTTAAAGTTTGCAAGATGTACGCTGAATGGGTGTCAGAACAATTTGTAGTTTATTATGTTTCGCGTTGTACCACGAGGGAACGCTCCTCCTCTCTATTTTTCCTCTGAGTTGGATTGGCGCGGCTCGCTAGGTGCTTGCGCTCGCATTTTCAAGCACTGATTAGTGCGGGCTTGGTTTTCACACTGCGCTTTCAACAAGTCGCTGATTGCTCATTTTCTTCGCTTTGGATTGAATTGGTGCGGCTCGCTACCTACTTGCGCTCGCCTTTCCGAGCACAGATTAGTGTGCGCCTGGTTTTCACACTGGGCTTTCTACAGATCTTCATTGTTCGCGCTAAAGTAAGGCTGCGAGACGAAGCGAGCGTCGTCTAGCGCAGAAGTGGTTTGCCGCGCGCTTACCGTGTAAGCACGCAGGAATGGCGGCAAGCAAAGGGTAAGAAAACTACGCTTTATTTTCTTTTACTTTGTGAGGCACCTTCGTACTGGCTAGAGCCGAGCGATGGCTTCTGACAACCGCAGAAAAGACTCTTCATACTGGGTAGCCCCGAACGATCCGTGGCTTCTAACAAACGCAAGAAAGTATCTTTACAGCGCACGTGGCCGTTAATTGACTGCAACCATATTCATGTCCGGTGGGACTCCAGCAGCGGTGCAGTCACCCTGTACCCACCGCTGACGAGGTGGCGCTTCACTTTTTGACAATAACTTTCATTTTTTTGCGTGTCAACGCCGGTGACGGGGTCCACAAAGTTCACGTTGTGGTTGACTGTCTCCCAATGCAGATTGAGGCTCGCCCCTTTAGCATCCACTAAATATGGGAGCTAGTTGTATGCGGTCCGTTCGTCACTCTGAATAATGGTCCTCGGTTGAACATTGGCTGCAATAATAGGGCGTAGCGTCGCCGCGTCTCGTTGGTCGATCTTGAAAAGCCGCAGCTCCCCTGTGATCGCGCAGACTATGCCGGAGACCCATGGTCCACGATCTTTAACACCGCCGTAATTTCGGCGGCTCGGAGGAACGTTGTTACCCTTCATCAGGGGACGTCGAATCTACTTTCGCTTACCGCGAAGAAGGTACTCATCAATTTGCACTATCATATCGGGGCCACCGAGTGTATGACGCGCCAGCAGCTCGACCTCATGACCTCACGGTCGTAGTTGTCCCAGTTGGCGATGGCATGCTCCGACAGAGGAAACAAGTCACCGGTCATCTCCTTCAACAGCCTCACGTCTGCGCTTTTGCTCACGCAGTACACGAGCCAAATCACTTGCCGCCTGGAGAGGTGGTTGTTCGGAGGGCCGAGGCGGTACGTGCCGGCGAAGTAACTGCCTTCGCCTATCTGCCCGTGCAGTGCAGCGGTACCGTGTAACTGCGAAAACTGATTTCGGCACTTATTGCACGGGAAGGCAGCCCGGCGTCTATTCTGAGTCTTCCTGTATAATGTGACCACTTCGCCTCCGCAGGTTGTTTGGTCCGGTTTGAACCTCAGGTCCTTTTACGTGCCCCAGTACTCCGATGACGCCGGCGGACTTTGTCTGGCGCTGGGGCGCAGTGGACGAACAATGCTTGAAGCCGGAGAGAGCCGAAGCGATCGCATGAACTCTTCCTCCACGGCCTAGTCACATCAATCTGTGCGCGGAAAGCATAATTTGCCCGCCACGCTGTCTCCGCAGACGAGGGTCATCGCCCAACTCGTCAGACAGCTAGCCCTTGATGTTTTAGAAATGCGAAAATGACGCCGTAACTCTAAATGAGTCAAGTCGGTGAACGGGTCCAGACGGTCATATTGACGCTTGCTGCCACTGGACTCGATGACACAGGCTGCTGCTGCTGCCGCTATGTTCCCGAGTTCAACTCGAGGTGGGTTTCGCAATGTACGAGTTTGGCACTAGTTCGCCTGTCAAACAAAACCATAGGTCACGCCCCACGCGAGGCATGTAACTCTTGTGCGCGCACCCACCACGGTTGGACCACGCCCAACTTGTTTTTCGGCAACAGCGACGCGGTACAGAGCTGAGAGGCGTCAGTAATCTTGACCGCCGAAATAAAACACGCACAACGCGCTGTCATCGTTGATATACTGAGCACCACTATCAAAAATTGCTGTGCTTTAGCTTTAGTTCACCCTGGTTGATAGCGGAAGCTTCACTGGCCGGGCTAGGCCCATTGTCGAGCAGTGGCCGAGGTGTGGTTTCGCCCAAATCTGCTCGGGCAACGGCAGCAATGTCTCCTTTCAGCGCCCCGCCCTGGAAAGGGCAAGGGAAGGAAAGGGCCTCTCGCGCGTTGCATCGGGTCTCCTTTTCAGTGCACGCTCGGCAAACGGATGGCGCGGCAAGCGTTATCCGGTTGGCGGCGGAACAGGGCGCTTTCGACGAGAAACGCTGTCAACGTCGCCAGGAGAAGGCTCGCGCTCGCATCCTGCGTTCAAGGCAGCCCAAGCCCAGACTCGGTTACAGCGGCTGGCAGAGAATCCCATGTTAAATGTTCGTTTTACCGAAGCCCAGCGTCAGCGAAGGGCCGCGAACCCCGAGGCCAGGGAAAGCGACGCCCAATTTTGAGGCTACTGCGAGCTTCGCGTGCCCCCTGTTCCCGGTAGGGGAAGGGCCGACGGATTTTTTGTTTCTCATTATTTCTGACACTGAATTAGCTCTTTACTGTACTAACCATGTGTTCTGATGTCATATCTATGATCAACCATAAGTAGAACCAACGATATGTACGTGTTTTTAGTGGCACAAGCACCAAGCGACACTCTTATTTATTGCGCAGCAACTTTCGATTAGGGACCAATTTCCGCTTTGTCCCAGAGGTGGGACGAAATTAAAAATAAATCATGAAAAATAAACACACGTAGATATCGATGGTTCTACTTATAGTTGATGGTATATATGACATCAGAGCACGAGTTTAGTACCGTAGAGAGCTAATTAAGGGTCAAGAATAATTTGAAACAATTAAGGAAAGTCTAATTGCCGTACACCAAAGCACACAATGGTACACTTTAGATACACACCGCATCAGTACAGGGTCCCGTGAAACTCCAAGACCAGAAGGGACGTCATCTGTGACGTCACACTTAAACCATCGGTACCCGCTCATTACTAATTAAAATAGAAAAACTAATTAGAACTACGCACCACCTGACACAGAGTGAACACTGCCTAACACAGCGGAGGAGTGACGTCACTCCTTCCTCTCTCGCTTCTCCTCTCCCGGCGCGCACCTGCTCCGTCGGTCGGTCGCCCGAACCAGCGCTCGTTACATGCTCTCGCATCAGCGGCGGAGGGGCGCGTAAAGTGCGCTTCGTGTGCCGTCCGCTAGGGGGCTACACGTCGCGCCCTCCTCGCCCTTCTTCGTCCCCTCGCCGAGGTTTCCAGCCAGTTAGATTCGTTCGCTTCTCCGAGTTCGGTCTCCCGCCCTACACCAGGGTACACCAACACCGCAGTGCGAGTGCTACTAGCAGACACCTTAGTGAAGGATTAGGTTCGTTTGTCATTTAATTTTCGATAATTTATTTTTAATTTCAAACTGGAACTCGGTTCCTAACGGAAAGTTGCTGCGTAAGAAACAGTGTCACTCGGTGCTCGCGCCACTAATAACGACGCCGGGGGCCAGCCAGCGATGACCTAGGTGTGTTCGCGGGAAATTCGCGGTACAATATAACGATGGTCTGCACAACAACGCGAAATAATTGTACCAACTTTTTACTTTGAAAAGTGGTTGAAAATTTGAAAATGTAGGTGGTTAACCACAGTTGCACTCACTCCTGGGAACGCAGAACGAAGGGCGGCTTTCACAATTTGCGAGGCGAGCTATTGGCATCGCTCTCCATTAGCGTTGCTGGAGGAGTGACTCTGGGTGTGTTCAGATAAGGACAGACTTAAGGGGGCTCCCAAGTATGCTTAGTTTTCAGCGAAATTTTTATATGAGATGGGAAAATGTCTTTGTAGAAAGAAATCAACCTTAGTTTGGCGAAACTTAGCCCAGATTTTCTGAAAAAAAGGTTTTTATTTGACTAAAAGTGGCAAAGAGCGTTTTACAGGGACCCTGAAACGATATTGACAATTTTGTACAAACGTACTGAGTCGTTAGAGTACGTCCTTATGATCAATAATTGACGCACCTAAGCGCTCCACGTAAAGTGTGTAATTTATTATAAGCTTTTAAAAAGGTACATCGCTACCCATTGCAGCACGCCAAGCGGCGGAGTGGCTGCAGCGCATCGGACTTACGCTATCGAAACCAATCCAAACGGCGCCAGCATCTACGCGTTTGCGGCCGTCACTTCATGTCGAAGGTTTGCCACAATAGAGTTTAGCGTGTCCGGTATTTAGGTAAACGCAAGCGCAAGTGTACTGGCCGCTTTACCACGTTTTACGTGATGAACGGAGGCGCAAAAGTTGCAGGTGTAGCCACCTGGCGGCACAAAGCTCCACCAAACACACAGCTAATATAGTAGTAACCAAGTTTTTTATACTTTGCTGCTTGCTCATATTTTTGGCAGGAGCGTAATCTTGAACACGTTGTCATGTTTAAAAGGTTTTACACTTGGTTACAGGAATATTAGCTCTGTATTTGGATGGTTAAGCTCTGCGCCACCAGATGGCTGGACCGTGTATGCCGATGAGGCCGCTCACGTACGTCTACGAAGCTCCTTCATCACAGCGGTATGGAGGGGCTTTAGTTTGCGCCTCTGGCTATCCGTCAAAACAGCCAGCTCGCCTGTGGTTACCGGAATACTGGACACGCTCGGCGCCGCCACAGAACGGTTGCAACGCACGCTGCTTGATCCCTCTCGTTGGGGATCAACGGCCGGGCGGCTGGCGGAGAGGTTGGAGAGCCTTCGCGCGCTGGCTCCAAGACAACCGGAAATTGACGACAACGTACGTCACAACATGACGTAGAGCCAGCGAAGGCGGAGCTTAGCCCCGATCACTCGGCGAACAAGTTCAGGATGATCGAAATGCATGGCTAGGGAGGAGGGTAACTTGTAATCGTCCGTAACTCTGTTAATATGAGACGCTTCACTTAAATTGTGACGCGAATGTGTTACTGTAGCTGTGCCCTATGCGTCTACAAAATTTGTCCGAACCGTTTCAGGGACTCTTTCACGACTTGCAGATTTTACAAATTCTAAGGCCTATCACTCTAATCATAACCTATTGTGTCTAGCCGAAATTTGTTCGGGAAATGTGCACCACTAAGACTATTGGCCCACACGGAAAGTGAACTTTATGTCACCCACAGTATGTTTTTGAGAGATCGCCGAACTTTGGTTTTTGAGCGACTGCCTCTGACTGAGTCTGAAATCGGGGCGGATCCAGGGGCCTCCTTTGGAGGGGGCAGGCATTTCTTAAATGCAGGTGGGGGGAGGGTTGCGCAAATAAGCGCACGTCTGTAACCAAATGGTCATGATTTGTTCAGAGTTGCATACCATAGTGCCTTCATCATCTTGCAGACAATCATGTGACCAGTTCGACAACAATTCATTGACACTGGGGGCATGGTCAAACCTTGTAATAGCACTAACACTAAAATTTTGCACAGGAATCTGGATAATATCGGCTACAAATATGGACGCAAGGAGTAATTAGAAAAAATATATAAGCAGCATTACCCAGCAGAGTGCGGCGATTTCTTCATATACCCTACATGCCCTGCCAAGCTTTGCCTATAGTAAAGTAGAGTAACACTCATGAGTCATGGACAACAAGTAAACTGTGGAAGAAAAAAATTCAAATGTTATGCAGATATGTATAGAGATGACAAATCTGGTATAATATGCCGTCTACTAAAAATAAACACACCACTACATCGGAACAGGCGACAATCTTAACCAGCGAAAACAGAAGAATCACAAAGCAACACGTACAACGGAAAGACAATAGTTATACAAGAACAAATATGTCCATTTGCGATAACAATGTTCACAGGTCTTTGTTATAAAAGCATTTGGGTTGGCATCTTCGGCAGTTATCCTTGCGAAGACCCAATCTATGCAAGCTACTTAGATTACTCTAACCTCCGTTCTCGGCTGTCTTTGGTTGCAAACCATTCAATTACTTTTGTTGGGTCAATGGCAATGTCTCTGTGAGTATGGCAACAATGGCAGTCCAGTCAGGCGCCCTTCGCTCATGTGAGAACTCATCCAAATCTTAAAACGGCGTAGAGCAGAGAAAGACCTTTCGGCACTCGCAACACCCATTGGTAAAGTGGCAAGTACCTGCAGGAATGTATGGGTAAAACATACAGGGAAAGACGACAGGGATGTCGTTTGGGTAAAACGACAGGGAATAACTTCCCTGTCGCTCACACCCAGCACCCCAACAGCAGTAGTGGGAACTTCCGCTCCGTCCTCGGCCTGGTGCTTCCATTTCTGCCGCCATAAACCTAGCTCAGCTTGACCGACCTTTGGTGTCGTTGAGACATTTGTCCCAACAAACGCAGAATATCGCTAAGAAATACTTACGAGAGCTTTTTTTGTTGTCCTTTTTTGTAACGCATATCTGAGATGGCACAAAAAGGAGCAGTTCATAGGCATACTGTTGACCACGTAGTCGCTTAGCGCAAATAATGAATGAGGGACGGGGTCAAAGGGTTGGCGCTCGCCTTGACCCCGTCCCTCCTTCATTATTTGCGCTAAGCGACCATGTGGTCAACGGTATGACATAAACCGACTAACCCAGCAACAAGTTTATTAGTTCATAGGCACTTTTCACCTCAACTGTGAGACTCGCTTTTAAGCCGGTCAGCGTGTAGTCGAGTAATGGAATGTACACTGCCGTTCTGTAGTACCTCTCTACATCAAGTCTGGGCGCGTTGCACCTGTACGTCAGTCTTTTAGTTACATGTGGGGACCGAATTTCCGTTTCCAGATCATCCGCCAAAGCGACGGCGTCTTGGTAGAGCTGCATGCGCAAATGTTTTGACAGTCTACTCTCCACTTATCAAGAAGAGACATGGTGTCTACCAACGTGCTTTTAGCAGTTCGGACGTCAACGCACTCTTTTTGGAACAGGCGACTAAGCGGAAGCGTATGCGTCAGTATTTCTGCCAAGGAAACAATCGCAACCAGGAATTTGCCGACGCTGATAGCTGCACGGAGTGTCGTTGCTTTCGCAGAGCTGCCCATTTATGTCCAGCTGGAAACGCTATACAGAGCTTTCGCCATGACCCCAAGTTAATCCCCAAACCGGATAACGCTGTCATGCCGCTCAACCCATTTTGTTTCGCAGAGGCCTTTAAGGTGGTCACCAAGGATGGTCTTCAGAGCAATAGTTCGTTTTGGCGACGCTGCAAAGAAGGAAATTAGCGCCTTCATAACACCAACAACGTTCCTAATGGACCGAAGCCTCGATGACTTTCACAACGACAAGTTAAGCACATGGCTGAAGCAAGGACAGTGCTCAGCATCCGAACAACCTTCCGGTCACAAGAGTTCACCTACACTCTAAGAAGTATGCCGGGGAAAACGGGAGTAACTAGACAGTTAGTCCAAAAAGGGCACTTTCGTCCCTCAAGGGACTAATTGCAGGAGTGTGCGTGGCGTGTGCACATTTCGGAGAGTAAGTGTATGATCCCTGGTCCGAAAGAGAGCAACGGGGAGGACTAACGGCAACAGTTACTCCCCATGCACTCAGCTGTTTTCGTCCGTGTCGTGAAGTGATGCGGCGAAAAAGGTATTGTCTATATATTGTGAATAGTTCGAAGTTCGTGCACTGTCTATTGAAATACATGCAAAGCAGCACTTTGCCTCTTCGTGCAGAAATTGCGTGCAATTTAAACGTTGCAATGTTAAGAGCCATGCACTTCGTGTGCGTGCACCCCATATGGGAACGATACACAATAAACGCGCAAGTCATTGATGGACTGCTAGATTTTCTTGACCAATAGTACCTAAGGAGTTCCTTTCGTTCCAAGGAGATTATAAACTTAAATGAAGCGATGTATAGCTCAAAAGGGTCATGCTAAGCGATAGAGAAGTTTGCCTTATGTGTCGTCTTGCGTGCTATGTTTGCGCTTGCTACACGAACATCACGTAATGTATCAGTTTAAATCATTGTAAGAATAATCGGGCAGCTTTCTTTATGTAGTAGCCGATTTCTCAAAACACAGCAAAATATATTCTTCAAGTAAGGCCGTTACACACACATGCACACTACAGCTAGGCACATCGCAATGCAATTCAGATGAGTGTTAAGCATGCGCAACGTTAGACTCTCCCCGCATAGCATGCACCAAATGCCGAGTCTCTTCTGTGTTGCCGCACCTGCGTTCAGGTAATTAACCGCGTCTCAGTAACCTGTCTTCTCAACCGAGCTGCCTGGTGAAGTTTAAATTAGAGTACCCGATTTGTGAGCGAGACGACGTGAGCTCGAATCCTACTTCAGGGAGCGTTTTTTTTCTTTTTTTTTCAGCTCAGTTATTTTTTATCAGCATATAAATGGCTAATTTCGTTAATTCTATCTTCGAGGAGCATCGGAAAGAATAACCGTTGCTCCCTTGAGGAGCATCGGTAAAGGGTAACTGTTCTCGAAGGAGTAACCGCATGGGGAGTAACCGTTCATCCCCTCTCACTTACCCCCTAAAGAGAGGACTGGTTGTGGCAAATCAGTTCCTCCCCTAAAGGAGTAACATCAATACCCCCCCGTTCCTCCTTTACTTCTTAGAGTGTATACCTGTGCCAAGACCCGAACCACCAATGTCCCTACGAGCGTCCACGAACTGCACAGTCTGCTCGAACCACGGAACACTTTAGGGGCCTGGGATGTCATCCTTCGCCGGTGGTTGTCACGCACAACACAATGTCTACGTAAGACATAAAATTCCCGTAAAATGAATAAAATAAACCAAATGAGTATAAAATATTATAAAATAAGGAAAATATCATGAATTAACGCATTCATTCACCCAAATTATTGAAAACTCGATCGAAAACGCCCAGCTGATCCCGAAACCAGTCAAGAGAGGGCGCCACAGCCTCACAAGTGGAAAGATTCCGCTAGGGCTCACTGAAAGAGAGCCGTTTCCCGCGCCCCGGGACGCTCTTTCCCGCCATGGACGCCGAGGAGCAAGCACACTTGGAGCAACAGCGGGCGCTCGCCCGTGAAAGACAACGCCGACGCAGGGCTGATCAAGCGGTGAGTGCCTGAGAAGCGGAAGTCGTCACCAGCGTAGGCAAGCTAATCCCAACATCGGGAAAAGAATAGCTAGACACAAGATAAACACAAGGCAAACACCAGCGAATTAGTGCGCCGCACTTCCCCAGCTTCCACGTTGAGTGGAACTGCATTTTCCTTTTCTCGGGTGCCCATACGCAGCTGCGATGCTCTCTCGCTGTCCTTTCCAGGTTCGACTGGCTTCTAGATCGCCCCCCGCTCTTATAAGCTTTCCCGTTGGTAAGCTCTCGTAAGCTCTCCAACCCCCTATCTACCTCTACCCCGTGACCTGCTTCACACACATGCACTTTTTGTACATATCGCAGAACAAGACATAACTGTGACATATGTGTTACGTCAGTGGTTTCATAAAATGTAACACTGTACATGCCGGATTCTTGTACCTATTGAATGACACTAGCAAGGATTTCTTCCCCACAGCACTTTATCAGCTCATTCTAAGTCGTCTTGCTGGTATATGTGGTCTGAGATGACGCGTTGGGAAGATACTTCTCAAGTTTCTTGTCACCACTGGATGCCCGAAAGCGCAAAAGTTCGCAAAAATTTCCCTCGTTAGAGACTGACAAAGCCTCTTGCGAGTTGTCTATAAGCACGCTATCATCTCTATGTCCACGAAGCGGCGTTCCTGGACGTCCTATAAGTACGACGGATTCTACGATAGGTAGCAGGCGGTTTCTGTTCTCAGTTATTTGGAGAAAACGCTGACTAGAGACTTGGTTGGCGACATTTTTTCTGGTGCAGCAGCACACGTGATAAATTTCTTTCCGGATTCCACTGCCTCCTTGTGGTGTCTGGTGGTTTCATGCAGATGATCACCATCCTTGCCTAGTAGCCACGCAAATGTTTTGAGCGGCCTCGTCACAAGTATATGAAGTGGAACAATTTATGGAGGCCTCCGACGCTGCCCGTTGCGAACAATGCGAAGTAAGTTTGCACGAGAGACCTCTTTGGCTGTGCGACAGAACAAGCCACTTAAATTTAAGCAAATGCGGGTGACTCACGTATTTCTTTTCCTCTTTGCCGCCTTTCTGGTGGACGGAGTGTGGGAAGCTATAATTTCTTTGCGGTCGCCATTGGGACTAGAACAAGCGCCTCGTAGAGAAGTTGTCAACTTGCTTTTCTGCAATGTTTCAAATGTCCAATGAACCCGCCACTAAGGAAGTGCCTCCACCTGCATTGTCTGTCAACAACGTTGAGGCCAATCTTTCGCTTTCGCATTCGGCATGCGGTCATTTGCATCGTTTGCATCATTCTCATCTTGGTGTAACAAAGGAGGGGCTGGAAATGGTCTCCGTACTACTGGTCCGCTTCATGCTTCACTGGTCCGCTTAGACTGGTCCGCTTCATGCTTCACCATAAGCTGTAAGGAGACTGAAAAGGGAGGTACAAATCGCACTTAATCTCTTCACTACTGAAAAGAATGTAGGCAAGAAAACAAACATTTTGAAGATTGCATTTGAAGTGGTTCCCGAAGTGAAAAGACAAAATCGCAAAAAAATTTTCATTTTCAAGCGGTTGTCCCGAACCCCGTGAACGAGGCCCTAACGCCGGGCCAAATTCGAAATCCGACTTATCAGCAGCTTCTTAAAATAACCCCAGGAAAACACGGACAAGTAATAAGAGGCCTTCTGGTGCGCAAGCGAACGTCGGTTGCGGTCCAAATACCGAGTCAGAGCCCCGATTTCTCAAAACACAGCAAAATATATTCTTCAAGTAAGGCCGTTACACACACATGCATACTACAGCTAGGCACATCACAATGCAATTCAGATGAGTGTTAACAAAACACTGGAAAATAATTAACGACAAGCACCAAGAGTTCAACACTTACAGTAAGAATGAATAGGAACACAAAGTGTCCAATCGTATTCACCCGTGCTAGCCTTGAGCCGGACGACCTCGGCGTAGCTGGAGGCCAATCTCGAAGAAGGAACTTCTACCGGAAATGCAGACGCTCGAGGCACTCGTCGGCTAGCTTTCCGGGGAATCCCCTTCTTCTGCAGACGGTCGGTCTACACGTCGAATCTCTTCACCGGCGCGGTCTGATCTCCCTAATCCCCTCACGACGCTTTTATCGCGCTCAACGGCGTTTCTCGAACTTTCCTACGGAGTCGTGCTCCCATAGCATGGAGAAAGCCTGGGAATGTTCTAGACATTTCTCGCGTTTTCTGCTGCGGCCGCCGAAGCGTCTTCGAGGTGGGTGGTGACTCATCCATTGGCGCATGCTCGGGCTGTCGCACTCCTTCTCTTGCTCTGCTCGCCGTGTGTCGGGATCTGAGAGGGTGTTTCGGCACACGCCCTCTTTCCCCTCTCTCTCGATACTGCAACCTTCGCGTATCTTGTCGAAGCTTGTAGTCTCCGTTGATCGCGTCGGTTGCCTGTGGCATATGCGCTCTCCCCCTCTGTTGAAGCTGCCGCGGGGCCGACGTGCTCCTTCGCTGGTTTGGGTGACATGTGGCACACGCTTTGATAATGCGCACTTTTGTGACAACCGTACGAATGAGTGTCCACATGCATGGTCACTAGTTGTGAGAAGGATAAAACTAAAAGAAATAGTATTACCCTTCCAGGCACAATAAAACAATGCATTTCATGCACCAAACTCTCGACCTTGCTTTGCAAACTTTGCTCCTGCATCGCAGTGCATTTTCAATTTTACAAAGTTCTGGGAAGTGGCCATAACCAATTTCTCGTTTCGCCGTCAGGCAGCTCGGCTGGTCCGGTCTCTGGAGCTGTTTGTCTACTTTCGTGCCTTTATTACCTGGTAGCATTTCGATTTGGATTAGATCTGGTTAATGTTTCAGCTACATCCTTTTTCAAAGACAGGAGAGACCGCACCTCTTTTTGTCGTACGTGCAAAGCTGTTGCATCGCGAAGGTATTCGACCCCCGCATTGCAGACAGCAAGGTTGAGAAATAGTGTGAGCATCCTAACGTCTCATTTACTGGATATGACCTTCATCCTGCATTGAAAGTGATTCACAGAGGACGGTGCCATAAATTTTACCTGCTGTATTCCATATACAGGAAATATTATTTTGCAAAAAATTTAAGAACTTACGCCTTCGTGGCCGCGTGCTGTACGAGTTGGTTGCCGCCAGTTTTTTTTTTTTTTTTTTTTTTTTTTATGGCAGGCGCTGAAGGCGATTTGTGCTGCCCTCTTTTGGAGCACGAGTAAGACCCCTCTGTGCGAAAAAGGACGAGCTTAAATGACACTGGACGGTTTCCCCATCGATTGACACTGAAAGGTGACTTGCACTAGTACGGGCTCCTAGCAAAGCAGTGCGGAGTAAGCAAGCACGTGTCTGAGAGTAAAGGATGGAGAAGGGAAGGCTCCCTTTGGTGTAAGCTTGGTCTTTGTAAGCTGGCTTTTTCACGTTCTGTGTTGCGGTGAAGCCCACTGAAACAATAATGCGATGCGAACGGGACCCGATAACGCTATCGCGTTCCACTCTTAAAGGCGGAGCTTAAGCGCCCTCGAATCTTTGAACACGCTCTGAATTTTCGCGATCGTAGAAGTAGATCGTAGTTCATCAAAGTAGATCGTCAAAATGGCCGCCTCCGTGAAAAGCGTGCGCGCTTCGTAACATCGTAGATCTCGTGATTCCGCTGTGTCCACGGCTGATTTTTATCGATGGATCGAGCAGCGGCGAGTGTGAGGGTGCTGCCTTTTCGTCGGACTTTGAGAGCGACGACGATGCAAACCAGCCCGGAACATCGGCCGGCGCATGCCCGGCACGCCTGGTCAATGAAACATGTCGATTGTTTAGGAGATATTGCCTATTAGACGGCAATACATTTTATATATTGTCACGACTAAAGAAGACAACGAAGTGAAGGACACGAGCGCAAGCATGTCTCTCTCTCCGAAGAAGATAAAGTTGGCGCGGCCAATTCTCCTTGGGCTTGAATATAGAGCTTGTATTTATTGTTGCACCGTCGTCCTGTGTGCTGTTCTTGGCGTCTTGCGAAAATATCTCATCATTTTGTTACATTTTTTTCATAGTAGATACCAAGCTTGTCTTTACAAACTTTGTTCAATTTTATCCCATATTCTTGACGCTGCAAATTTTATGACATACATCTGTTAATAAAACTTTAATGCGTGAAAAATGCATTCATTCTGCTTTTTGTTTATGTGTTAACTAAAACATTGAGTGCAGTAGTTCCTTCAGAAAAAAGAAGTCTGTCGTAATCTACAAAAAAAAAACCATTTTCCCCACGGTAGGGAAGTAATTAAACGACCTTCTACTCGGAAAGGGCAAAAGTGGGGGTGGGGAGGAAGCGGTTAGCTCGCGTCCACAAAGGCGGTGGTTGCGTTAGCCACTATTGCGCCTAACAATGAAGTGAGTAGTGCTTTGCTCGCCGCGGACAGCGATGGTAGCCGCTGCGGCCTAACAATTCCACGTGCCGAAAAATCGCTGTCGAGCGGGGTGAAAGGGAGAGGTATGAATTAGCTAGTGGTTTTGAGGGTGGCGCTCGTCCGAACGCCCCCCACCTCCGAGGATGCACCACTGCCCCGAAATCAAGAGTTCTTTAGCTAAGGCGATAAAGCTGAAAAAAAAAAGAATGACAATGTTTGGCAGCAGCAACCACGGAATATTGTGCGTGAGCACATTTTCTTGGACCAAATTAGCCATTTTCTTGCCCCAAGTTAGGAATTGCTAGTCTATTGGTTTGATCGGTTGTAATTCAATGCCTTGCAGTCGCGACGTCGTTGTTAAACTGTTGTTTTATTGCACACGTAGTACGCATAGTTAAGCACACTGGGTTGCACAGTGCATAAAGGGTTACTCGGTAGACACCGGGAGAGGGGGATTGCAGACTTGCTTGTGCAAGTCTGCATTCCCCCTCGCCCGAACTTTTTGCGGCCCGTAGAGTAATTGGCCAAGCCGTTGATGTTGTCACATGTAAGAGTTCGCCCGTGGCGAGAGAAGAGGACGAAGAAGTTCGCGGAGCGTTCCGAACGGCGCGAGCGCTCGAGGCACGCGAACCGAGGCGTAATCCACGAGGCAAAAGCATCGAAGCAGTATTATCGACGTGGCTCTTGAGCTGGAAGGTCGTATCGTCAGCCATGCTCTGACGACGGGAGAGCGGAGGACCCGGCCACGAAGTCGTGAGGCTGGCAAGACCCAGGTGTAGCTGTAGTCCTCGGAGACGTCCGGGCGAAGCTCCTGGGACCGGCCGCTGCTGCTCACGGTGGCTCCGGTCTTCTTCTCGAGAATCCCTCTTCCTCGGCCAAGCCCGTTCAACCGATAATCACCGTGCCACTGGACCGCCTCGCAGATCGACGTAGGGCGAAGAACGATTCATTAGGCAAGTGACACGTCAGCGGCGGCTACCGGAGCTCCAGCCACGCACTCGGCCAGGTCAACGGAACCGCGAGTCGTCGGCACGTACGGCATCAGCGACGCCCCGAAAGAACCAGTCGTGAGGCCTAACCCGTCGAACTTCTCAGCCACGTCAGCGCCAGCGACCGGGTTACGGGCTTCTACCAAGCTGGGCTTCAAGTTGATGGACCGATCTCAAGGCAGCTACGATTGAGCGAGGGCCGGCGAGAGCAACGACAGAGAGAAAGGCTCATCGAGATTGCCGCCTGGAAAATATGAGCAACAGCGACGAACTGAGTGAGATATTTATTCTTGTAGGGAGATAGCAGTAGGCCAGAGTTGCCAGACTCTCGTGCGAGAAACGCCCAGGACTAACGTAGAGGAAATGAAGGGCATGTTTATGGATTCACTAGGTTGCATTTTGGTGAACATTTATTTGTTTATTGTGTTTCAGTTTAGTGTGTGTTAGTTTGTGAGCTTTATTTTTAGTTTGAGTTTTGAATCTGAGTGTGATTAAAAATATGCTTGCTGTGCTGCCATGCGTCTTCCCTCTCCATCTCTCATAACACCCGCACGCCCCCGAGATCAGTGACAAAACACATCACAGATGTCTCCGAGGAGAATAGCATTTTGGAAGACGAGATCTTGGCAAATCTACCACTGCGTTGTCTCTGCGCTGAAACTCGATGCGGTTAAAGCTTTCGAGAAGCACGTACGACGCAAAGCCCTCTACATGCGCGGGCGTCTTGGCACACAAGGCAAGGCGTAAGGGAGCATTGTCTAAGCCGCGTGGCGCACGCGCAAGTTGGGAGCGCGGTAGTGCAAGGGAGCGGGGTACATTTCTATGACGTCACTCGTGACAGCACGTGGGAGCGTCTTCGGAGGAGAATGGTGGTGGAGCCAGCCGTCTCACGGGCACGAAAAAAGAGGCTTTATGAAAAGGCTTCAAACATACAAAGCCGAAATCCAGGTTGGTAGGCTAGTAACGCTTTCGCACTAAAATATTTTTGAGAAATCTTCAAAATGTTTCTTGCAAACTAAAAAAAAACAAAGTATGCACCTACACCACGTACTTATTTTGTTATCCTGAAAATGTCCAAATTGAAAATAAATGGGCGTGATTGGAGCATTTTAGACGTTTTAAAAATCATCGCCCATTTTTATGAAAGTTTTATAGAATACCCACTCCGGACTGGTAAATCCAGTGCTGCAAAGACACGACCCGCTGTGGTTGCTCAGTGGGCTGCTGAGCACGAGGTCGCGGGATCGAATCCCGGCCACGGCGGCCGCATTTCGATGGGGGCGAAATGCGAAAACACCCGTGTACTTAGATTTAGGCACACGTTAAATAACCCCAGGTGGTCCAAATTTCCGGAGTCCCCCACTACGGCATGCCTCATAATCATATCATGGTTTTGGCACGTAAAAACCCCATAATTTTAATTTTTACTGCAAGGACACGTTGCATTATTATATTTTAAGTGAAAAAATTTAGCCTAAATTGAGACCCATGTTTGGGAAGCAGAACGATGTGTCTCGTTCTTCAAATAAAATTAAAGTCACACTCATATGAAAACCTAAACTAATTATTTTTGTTGTAGTAAATAAGAGTGACTCAGATTGTCTTTCTCGCCTCTTTTTAGTGTTTTTAGGCTTTCAGATGAGTAAAATATGCAAGTCTAAGATGAATAAGATCTGGAAGTCGTTAGAATGCTGTTTTACTCCGTTAGTGATAAGAATGTTTTAATAAAATCTATGCCAAGTTTCGCAAAACGAAGGTTGATTCCTTTTTCACAGAGACATTTTCCTACCTCACATAAAAATTTTGCTGCAAATTAAAAAAAGTCGGGATGCTCCTTAATCTATCTATCTGAACACACCATCTATCTTTTCTAGAGGCTGCCCAGATTTTAAAAAAATCTGATTACAACTTATCCACGAGCTTTTGGAAGTAACAGCGGCAGGTGTAAACACTTCCTAGAGTGAGCTTTTCGTTGCGCCGTACAAAAACTGGGGCCTCAAAAATTGGATGTCAGTCGCTTTAAGATTTCTTAATATGCTAAACACTGAGGTAATGTTAACTGGTATGACAACAAAAAATTGTGATCAGCAGGCAGCGCCTAGAAGCAATGCCAGAGTAAGTTTAACTAAGCTGACCAGTCGCCGGGAACCGGAATCACAACAAAATTTCGAGCAGGAAAATGAGTTTAAACGAACATGGCTTGCATTACGAAGTCATGAGCAGTAGCTTAGTGTTATCCTTGGATAATGTGCAGACTGTTGTTTGTGCAGCATGCTCGAGAAGGCAGCTTTGGTCTATATATATATATGGGACGTCTGATGGTAGTCGTGGGGGTCTAGGCAGCGTACCCAGGGGCATGTCCGGGCACACAGGTGGTGCCAACGCTTCTGGATAAAAATGGGGAAGTTTCTGAACTCAGCACAGAGCAGTGAACGGGTTTGTGGCATCGTGGCGAATCTGTTAAGCAGAAACCTGAAGCATAACTATGCTTGAGAAGAAATTAACGGACAGCGCTACGTGCCATGGAATGAAAGTGATAGTTGTGGTGTCAAGGAAACCAAAACAAAGAGAGCTGTGTGCATTGGAAAACAAATGGTGGTGTATGATGTTTTGGTTGAGATTTAGACGAAGAAATTGAGTTGGCAGATTCCATAATATGTCCAGAACATAACCGGAGCGACAGAATGTGTCACTCCGGTTATGCAGGAAGGGGAGTAGAGGACAGGAAAAAACGAGATTATGTGAATTAAGAAAAATTGCAGGAAGCTGGGGAAGAAAGAGCTGACCGAACAAGAAGGTGTTTGGAGATGCTGCTTCGTCCTGCAGTGGACGTAAGATTCCTGGCGTGAATTCAGTGCAAAGCAGTCATGTGCAGGTAGATAGGTGTGTGGTTTACAGAACAGTACAAACGCAGGCGATGACTACCAACCGATTTTTTCGTCAAACAACGCATGTACATGTCAACACAGGTGAGAGGGTTTCAAACATGGTTTCCTAGACACGTTACAATGTTGGCAGGTCCACGAAACAGCCGCGAAAGTTTGGCAATACATGTATGACAAAAAGTCACAGATTGCAAACTAGGAGATATAAGTTCGAGCGAATTGAGAGTTTTGACCTCAGAAACTGTCGCCATATTTATTGATACAGAATGCCTCAAAGAAATTGACGGGTCCTTATCGTAATCCACGTACAGTTGTTTCTACAAAACGTGGCTTACACACATATCCGTTACATTGATAGAATCGACGTTACCTACCGAGATTTCTCGTTAGCTTAAATATTTTGTGTACTCTCCCGCGCGTTTGTTAATACAGCAGTGCATTCGTTCGATATACCGACGACCGCAGGTGGACCCTGTGATATAACAAACTCCTCAGTTGCAATTTACAAATACTGTTTCACATGTAACCACACACGTCCAGCAAGCCTGCAAATGCACCCTACCTTGCATGGGACATGACAGGACAATCTCGACTTCGTACAGGATTCCGACATTCTTCAACTCATGAGAGACTTTGGGCCGATAAAGGATAAATATTGCTTTGTTTCTATTCCGCCCACGCAGTTTAGTGTGGCCTCGTTTGCTTTTAACCTGCAGCAGTGTTTAGGAACTGACCGAATAAGAAACCTCGGGAGTTTGCCGAAAACAATCTACCTATTTGTATTTCCTGCTGTTCATTGTCAAGGCGGAAAAGAATGAAAGAGAAGGCTATCGCTCTCTATACTAATTTGAAGTTACTGAAAATGTAGTTCTGAACACGCTTCACGCTTGCCGTTTGATATTCTCAGGATACGTGACTTCCAATTGCCAAATAATGTCTTGAGTAACGCCATCCGATGACGAATCCAGTAGCGAAAACTATTCGACAATTAGTATATTGGCGCAGCGCTACAATGGTATTTAGTTGTCGCCGACAATCGGCCCGTCTAGCATTCAAAGCAGTCAATAGATATTTCAAGTGACTGTTGCATGCTGTTCTATTTTCTTTCCAGTTTTTGTTCGACCGGACCTGCATCCAAGACAGAAGAAAGTACGTCAGTCAGCCAGTCGATTGGATAGCACATCTGGCCTATAGTGACCACGACACTGTCTTCGATATAACACAGTTTATTGCTGCTCTGGCTGGTCAACCAGCTCAAGTAGACCGGTGTCAACTAATTGAAGTTAATTAAACCAATTTCAGAATTTCAGAAACTAATTTCAGTATTTCAAAAGGAACACCTTGCGCACCAGCTCGTAGTTGCGCAGTGCTTCAATGCTAGTGTCCATGTCCTCTATGAAGCGTCGCGCTTCGCTGTTGCTGGCGTTCGGGTAAGGCGTTGCAGGTAAGACCAAGGAAAATGTGAAAAAAAAAAGAAACGCTGAACCTTGCACTCATCACCGCAACGCTTCAAACACCGAAGCAGGGTGATCGTAGCCTAGCATTTTCCGGAAGTGCGCGCGATCTTTTCATCTTATTACTCATGATGATGATAATTTATTTTCGCGTGTCTCTGACTTACGGCCGTCACTGCGCGTTGCATAGCGCAGCTTGCAACACCGACACCTCATTCCACTGCCGACACCGCATTCCACCGCGTTGCAATGCTGACATCGCGTTCCAGCAGACCCGCTCCGTGAATGCGTCTCTCTCTCGCTCTTATTTCCTTTATCTCTGTCCCTAGCCGAGCGCGCAAGACCTCTTCTTCACCTCGCAGAGCACGAGCGTGCGAACACACAAGCTGTGGACGAAGACGACGGCGCTCGAACGCAATCGTATGATTCGCATAAATGTATGCTCTGCAAGCGGGGCTGTATAGCCTAGTGGTTACGACTTTCACCTTGGGACCGTGGGTGCGCGGTTTCGAATCCCGCCTCGGCAAGAAAGTTTATTTTCTTTTATTTTTTTACAGTTTCTTGATACGAACTACGAACCACAAATTACGGCTGGCTTAAAGAGCTTTGCTGTTAAAAATCGTCTGTAGGTGATTCCTTCGGAACATCAGATGCGTCCTCTGGTGTGGAACCAAGGCAGGGGCGTTCCAATTCGTCCATCAACAGCTGGTAAGCATCCTGGCGTTGCTCCTCCCCAGTCACCCATTTAGCTTTAAACCAAGTAATTACAACGCATTAGCAGCAGAAGTTCGCGTTCTTCGAAGAGCTGGCCAAACCTGTAGCGTAAGTGAAAAAAAAAATTTTATGCTTCGTGAAACTAAACAATGCCTACTCGGAATCAAATACACGGTAGGAAAACAATTGTGGCTATTCTAGAACAGACGTCCCGTGCTAACCCAAGTTTTATTATACAGAGGATCTTACCGTTTCTGGATGCCGCTTAGGAGCGCATCGGCGAGGGGTGGGCAGAACCATAGACCTTCCATGAGCAGGTGTTCGAGGCGCAGCTTCAGTACACTGATTGTGGGGAGGAGGTAACCCCGTTGAACATGTTTTCATCCCTCTGGACGATGTCAATTGCCGCCGCTAAGGGCTTCCTTACCTGCGTACGTGATAAAAAACTTTTTTTTTTGCTCCATGCACTTAATTGAAGTTATCATAGTTAGTTCACAAGCCCATGGAATGTGAAGCGGAACGCTGAGCGGGCTGAACATAGAGAAACGTACTACGTAAAGAGTGGCCACAAGGGCCGTTTCGCGGCCGAGCAATTGAGGGTCTGACCACCCGCCAGATGGAGTAGCGACAAGCGCTTCCACTTCGCTTCAACGATAGACAGGTTATCATGCCTCCAGCGGGCTGCATCGACGCGTCATATATTTCTCTATGACGTCCCCTCTGTGGTGTCCCGTCTCCATAGAAACGTTGATGCTGCGCCGGCTGCTCCGGTCATGTGCCGCTGGATACGCACACCTCGCCGCGCTTTCAACACGCCGGTTCGCTGCGGCGGTAAGTTGCATCCTTTTGTCTGCACTGAGAATTTGCAGTTGTTTGCGTTCAACATTGTTAAAGATATGTTTATTGATGCTGATGGAGTGTATTTTTGCGCGCGTAGCATACAATATATGCTTCGGCGCCCACCGAGGCTGGTTCGTAAGCGTGGGCTGTACATAACGCGTTGCTGTCATAGCTAAACCATTCTTGTTGTTCTGCCTGCTCTTTACCTGCAATTTTAAGGATATGCACTGAAATTAATTGTGTCCAATAGGATCTTGGTAGTACGCTTGTAAACAAGGAAAAATAAAGCATTTTGTACTGTGCCACTACTGCTTCCTGTTGTGTGTAATTCAGAAGAACGGCACAAAAGTGAGAACAAAAACAACAAAATCTCTGACGGCATGATTTTATGCTGTTTGCATGAGCAAATTCCGTTTTGCATGGATCATCGACAACCTTGGTTGTTTTTGTTTAGTGAAAAGATTGCGATCTGCTAGTTTATACGCCTGTTTATGCCAAAAACAACACCGGAGCTTCAATAAAGACAACGTAGTTGAACACTTAAACATCTAGGTAAATCATATTGAAAAGGGCTGCTGTCAAAACCGAAACCAAAGCAGAGCCAAACCAGGCGTCCTGAATCTCGGAAGACAAAATTGACGGTCTGGCCAGCCGCTGGTCGCGCTGGTAGCAGTGCAGTAGCTGGGCCGCAAGGCCCTACGGGAGTGTCCGCTCTTTACGTAGTATGTTTCTCTATAGGCTGAACATTTATTCCTAAAGTTTTCCGTTAACGGTGCATTATGGTTGGCGCTGAGCCGAACACGAGGAGAATGTCGTTATAGGGTGTGGTTTTTCCCGGCCTTCCAACCCTAGAGCAATTCCAAGTTTAAGCCCACCTCGCTCAGTACTCTACTAAAATCTAAGCCGATATACAATTAAGCTTCTTTAATAAATTAAACATTTGTAGGCTTTCATTATGAATGAAACAGGAGATCATGTGCCATTAAAACTGCCTTCACCTCGCAGTACTCCTTCATAAACTGTAGGTCCTGCGGGCGCTGGAAAGGAGGCACTTGTAGAGCACTGCAAAGGCCAACCAAGTTTTTTTCTGTAGAGTCAATGCTAAAGATACACTCCAGGGAATCGAATAAGAAGTTCCATCGAGTGGCAACTGGTCTGAGAAGTGGCCTTCCGCAGTACTTCACAATTGTCTCTGAAGCGGCGGAAGAAAGGCATTGTTTATTCCACATGGTACGGCATGTTCTAAGATGGAGTTGAGGCGAAGCGATAAAACGTCGTGCAGTTAGTTCTACGCAGGATGCGTCAGAAGTTGCTACCAGGTTCAATGTGCGCGCAGAGCAACGGTGGTGAGGGGGAAGACAGGCTTCACTTTTAGGCACATGTTCATGAGAGGAGTTACATCTACATCCTCCGAAGTGATTTATTCTGGTTCATCCTCCTCCGCACTGCGTGTCTCGCCAAATAACCTGCATAAGTTCCGTACGAGAATGAATTAACAGCTGCACAAAACGTAAATAATAACTCAACAAAATAGAATTCACTACCTCAAAGCCTTCACAAAGTTAGAACCATTGTCCGTCGCAACCTTAGTCACTTTCCCCTGGAAGTCGTACTTTTCAAATGACTTCAGCATGGTGTTAGCTGACTTGTATGCCATGCGACCCGTTATACGTTGCCAAAGAAGCACTGCTGATTTGCGCGTTAACGATGCGGGTTCCAGCCACGACACAGTAACTCCCAGCAAAGACTGTGAATGAGAACATGCCCATAAAAAAAAAGACAGGGTCCCAAAAACTATCAGCATGAAAAAATTGGCAATGCGAAACGCTCACGCGCGATGAGACCAATCTTGGTATCTGCACGCCATCTAACGGCCTGTGACGCGAGCCGTGACTTCTGACGTATGATTTGTTTGTGGCGTTGAATAACACATGCGCCTAGCAATGCGAGCTGCTCCTTGCTTTCTTAATCCCCTGATTTAGCGGCTGTCTGAAAAAAAAAAAACTTACCGACGAAATGTCGTCCAGCAGGTAGCTCTTACCACCCCAAATGGAACGCTTTGAACATCTTCAGCCGAACCTTCATTCCCACGTAGCTTGCTTCCAGACGTGTCATCAACGTTCTCCTTGTAAAAGGCTTGCAATTTGGTGCCAATTACTGAAGTAGATTCGCAAACCTGGAGCCTCTACGACCGAAAATGGCTTCAAAGAGTCAATAACAAAGTTTAGGACGAGCTCGTCAAGCTCGGACTGAGACACAGCCTTGTTCTAAACGGTATTTTCGATTGTTTGCGAACCTGAAGCCTCGGAATTTTTCTGCTTTCGCATTATATTAACACGAAAGTGTTTTATGCCGGGGTCCACCAAGACTTCACTGACGTATTTCCGTCACGGAAATACGTCACACAAACATACACGAACATAATACAAAGAAAGAAACCAGAAGAAAAAGTTCCACAAACATGCAAAATTTGGAAATCGAACCCACGACCTCTTGGTCCGCGACGATAGATCGCCGAGCGTTTAACCCATTGCGCCACAAACGCATTTGCAGAGAGCTACACAGACGCGCCTTATATATCTAACACTCCTCCGTGTACCCGCGCTCTTGCTCGGGGCGGTGCCGCCGCCTACGAGCAGAAAAGAGAAGTACTGCATTATGACACTAACGCGCACCGACAGTGAACGCTTCGGTGGTCTCAGCACTACGACGCCTCGATGCCAGCATTCGAAGGGACGCTGGCATCAAGAAGCACTACCAACGCCACCTAGGTGGCGTTCACCGTACTCAGCACAGCGGAGCGTGGCCTCCGCAATTAGCTCTGAAAATGTTTCTGAAGTTGATCGCGGAGGCTGCAATTACGACGCGCTGTACGCGCTTATTTGACTCGGTGACGATTCAGTTACGTGCTTTGTCTTGCGCGTTGTATTAGTGTGTCAGTTACGTGCTTCGTCTTTCGCGTTGTGCTAGCGTGTGCAGCGTAGTGCAGCTTCCATATGCACGACGGTTGCTCATGGTCATCGACGTTGGTAGTCGTGATGGAGGAGACGTGCCACCAGGCGTCAGCGTGGGTGCATCAACGCCTAAGGGCGCTTTAGCCACAAAACACCAATAGACATTATATATCAATGTGCAATAAACATTACACTACTTCTGTGAAGACACGTTTCACTTTCGTGTTCTATACCGATTCCTATATAAGAGGGATCAACCACATTTTTTTTTAAATTCTGACAAGCTGCCAGGATATTGTCACTGAAAAAAAAAATGATCGATAAGTCGCCATTACACTGCAGCCTGTGAATGAAACATGACGTCACAGAGAATGTAACTACGAGTGGTACAGTATGCAGAAATTCTTAAGAACACTAATACTCTACAACAGCACAGTGTTCAGAAATGGTGTTCGTCTAACGTTGAGTGGTGAACGAGGAAGTTTTGGGTACTCAGGTAAAATTCAATGTATTAAAAACGTATAAACGTAATCGGACTCAAATAACCACGTACGGGTGTGCGTATCATGTTTATTATGACCTGCTACCTAAAAACGTAAACCGCTCCGAATTATACCCACCAGTTGAAAGTAGATCTTGTACATGCCAGCTTGACTATGTGTTGCTCGCAACAAATGGCAGTGAAATGAATCCCGGGATGTGCTCCCGCCATATGCATCCGGCAAAAATAACTACCTCTCCCACTCTGGTGGCCGTACCGTTGTGTTGTGGCTACGTGTGCAGTATTTGATTACTCTAAGTGCATTGATCGCCGTGGAAAGGAAGCGCTTGTGTACAGAAGCAACGAGCACGCAGAGGAGCGAGCACGTGGAGAAGCGGTAAGAACTACAGAAAACCACGTTACCTTTTGTGTGTGTCCGCAGGTTGGAGTTCGTCATTCTTGAGCACGAAAGAATCGTTTGCATTGGGTGACAGAGCAAGTATTCGAACGTCACATTGTTTTTATCTTTCGTGTCTTTAACTGGGAACATAGGAGCCAGTTCATATTCTGAAGAGCGAGGTGCGAAGTCGACGACCGACAAAGTGGGAGAAAATGCTCATGCGCCCACGGCCGCTCCCTGTCATTTCAAAAGGCGCCCGTGTGTGTATGCGTGTTGTCTCGCGCATTGTCCGTCGTCGTCTTCGCGCCTCGCTTTTCAGAATTTTGCTCAACCAACACACCCAGCCTTACATCTTTACTTCGAATAGTGGCCAGCTGTGGCCAGAGAGATGCTCGGCTTCGTTCCTCCATGACACCAGGTCCTTTCAGAATACTTATGGTCACAAAAGTTACGGAAAGGTACAGACAATGCACAAAATCATATCGGAGCTTGCTACACTCCGCCACAACTTTTGCGGAAATAGAGCGTGAACTATCTAGCCTAGAGTCACTGTATATGCTCCCTATGGGAGCAGAGTTGCGCATATAGGTCCGCCATCTTGCCTGCCAACGCATCCATGTTAAACAGAAAAGACAATTATTTCGAATGCAGGATACGGCACGGCTCAGCTGCCGAGTGTGCTTGCTCCTTCATTTCACGAAGGCAAGGGAGCGCGGCGGTAGGCAGTGCAGGCCATAGAAACTCGCCGGGACAAACACAAACTAGAAAACCGATGCGAAAAAGAAAATGTTCGAAATTTTAATCAGGATACAGTCATACGAGTAAATATTCCGTTTCAAATATTTTTGCTATACTAAAACAAGTGTTAATTTTTCTATTTCACAATCTATTAGTTCGCACTTGGTGACCCCTACCAGCCAGAGATTCTGCCGCAAGGCTTAGGAAGACTGTGCAAGCCAGCTATTATGTCGTGCGGAATGGCATTGCTGCTATGAACGCGGCAGTTTTATCTGAGTTTTTTTAGTTCCTTCCGTGTTATCTCAAAGTGTGGCATGCGCTGCACTTGCAATTTTGCGTGACCTAGTGCACGGCATTCATTGGCGAAAGGTGTGAGTGCAGGTTTTTTGTTATCGTGAAAGCTCACGCTGCGGCATCCGACGCGCAGTGTGTCATCGTGACGATAAATGCGAAACACTCCGTGAAGAAACGTCGCGCAATGTTTGTTCACTCTCCGTAACATAGGCTCTCAGTGTCCGACGGGCAGCAAAATTAGTAAGTCTACATGATAATGTCGGGCAACGTTGTCCTGTCTGATAGCTAATGGATATGAATACGTGGTGTCGCATGGAATTGCGAATGATTCTGTGAAAAGGCTTCGCATATGTTTCTATACATTACGACTGTGTGCTGACCATAGTACTTTTATTGCGATAGCAATTATATGGACACTTCAACCGGATTTCTGCCGTCGCCGTCGCCGTCGCCGTGAGGTTCCGTATAGATAAAATCTTCGCCGCGCGCCGTATGCCCCAGCGGAAGCGTGCGGGGACGCGCGCTATCACGGAGAGCGAACGCACTCAATCTCCCACGCGCAAGCAAGGAAGCGGAAAGCCAGCGCCGGAGAAAGCAGGGGGGGGGGGGGCACTTCTCTGCCAACAACCACGCTCGTCGCTCGTCCGCACAGTCTCTTATCGCTCCCACGCGCAAGCAAGGAAGCGGGAAGCCAGCGCCGGAGGGAGAGGGGGGGGGGGGACGCTGCCAACAACCGCGCTCGTCGTTCGTTCGACCGCACCGTCTCTTATCTCCACACGGCTCTGACCTTTATGGGCCGTGCATTCGCCGCTCAGTTTCCGTTGAAGCGATAGACCGCACGTACATACGCTCGCTGCCAGCGTTTTGACAGTCGTTGGCTCTAGTCATTCAGTGTGATCTATTCATGTTTGTTTGTGCGCGCTCACACCACGCTTCTTCATTCAGTTAGTAATAGTCGGGCCACATTTTCCAATGCACGCTACACATGCAATGCTGCCCAGATCGGCAGTGCAGCACTACAGGTGTGTCCCTTCGCACGCGCTGCCCACGGGAAGCGCTTCTCATCAACACCACCGTTTCACACGCGCCTTCTCGTGGTCATCCAGTCTCTCTTCATGTCGGTCTACTTACGCCGCAGCACACCTGCTTACTTAATCAGCTCATGTTTACTACAATTCATATTGCTACCAAGGCCGCTCACCTTACTTCGTATGACATTGCTGTGTTGCTATCGCATTCATTGCTTCGCCCTTAGGGCGAAACTGTGACATTTTTTTATCAACATGTTTTGTTTGGTCAAATAGATTGGTTGCATTATTCTGAACGAATAAACGTGAAGCTGCTTTTTAAACCTCTGTGGCACTGTCATTTATTTCCATCCTATTGTCTCACCTTCCTAAGCAACCTACTGGAGCAATTGCCGTCGAGAACAGCCTAATTATGTTAACATTATATAGACATAGACCTCTACTATAGTTTAATGATACGCTGGTGCTTCAGCTGAGGCGAGTCACAAGCTCGCCTCAGCCTCACAAAAAAAAAGAAAACTGTTGGCGTAGTGGTCGAAATGCCGGACGCGAAAGAAAGACAAGCATTCGCGCCAAGCAGCATAAGATCTTGACGACACTGCCATTTCTGGTGGAGATGTCACGTTCTTTTAGGAGCGAAGCTCCTTATAGCGACACCCGTTCCGTCCCCGTCGTCGTAGTAGTAGTGTGTAATAGAGCCCTGCACGGGCCGATTTTTGCGGCCCGGGCCCGGCCCGGGCCCGTTTTCACATTGGGCGGCCCGCCCGAGCCCGATCAGAACCTTTATGTCGAGACCCGGGCCCGGCCCGGGCCCGGAAATAATCTACGTTACCCGCCCGGCCCGGCCCGCCACCCCTTTACCTTAAGCCCGAGCCCGGCCCGAGCCCGACTCGAAACCGGCCCGAACCCGGCCCGAGACCGAAAAATACATGTTTTTCAGAGTTGAGAAGCCCGAGAATAACTCGGAGAAAGCCCGAACCCGGCCCGGGCCCGCGTCAAAAAACCCGAGCCCGGCCCGGGCCCGAGTCAAAAAGCACACGCCGTGCCCGAGCCCGGCCCGAGCCCGTGAAAAAACTCCTCTACCCGGCCCGGCCCGGCCCACGGGCCGGGCCGGGCCCGGGCTTTCGGGTAAGCCCGAGCCCGTGCAGTGCTCTAGTGTGTAACCAGTCTGAGAAAAATGAGAAAAAAAATTCCGAAGCTGTGTCCGTAGCGCGGAATCGAACCAGGGAACCCTCGCTTCCTAGCGCGCGGCGTTAGCCCACTACGCCACGAAGCGCACATAGACACACGCACCACGATGGCAATAAATACCCAACATTAACGAAAGGCCGCGTTTCTAGCGCGTTTCTAACGCGTTTGTGCTAGCGCGTTACGGCCCGTGTAAGAAGCTGGTGTAAGACGCTGTGGCCTCTCCGCCTTACCTTCAACGCGTTTCGAACGCGCAGCCCAAGGCGGTGGCAAGTCAAGTTCAAGTCGAGGAGCGTTTATGAATACGGGGGGGTATACTCTCTCAGCAGTCATGTGATGGCGTCGGCAAACGCGGTGCACGTTCCGGCATGTGTAAATGGCTGCGTAAGACGCTGTGGCCGCTCCCCCTTACTAGAGAGTACTGCACGTCTCTAACGCGTTTGTGCTAGCGTCCGCTTAAGCGGGAGATCCGATGATTCCCTCCGGAGCTTCGCCCACTCATCATCATTCAACCCGTGGATATGCTGTGATTTTTTTTGCTTGCTTTTAGTTGTCCCCCCGATACGTAGATGGCGACGGTTGCAACGAGCAGTCATTTGCTTGATATGTGAGCGCCTATGGAAGCTTCGCTACCAGTCTACATATACCTTGCAGTAACACTAATGTAGCCTAAACACGCACTCCCTCTCTGTGTGCGCTGCACAACTTGCTGCCCACATCTTGTTGCAACTTGCAATAAGTCTCCACAGATGGCGACAGCACCAGTGACGAAAAGCGCGGAGAGTTCGACGATCCGGGCAGCTAGGCGCAATGTCGTGCGGCCGAATAATTTGGGTGATTGACAGATATTGACTCTCAGGTCCCTGTAGTCTTCCTTTTATGGCTAATCAATTTTTTTCGCAGTATAATCACTGTATCATTGCACTCCGGTATGCATGCGACCGCTCTGTGGTGTCCCCCGTCTGACAGGACGGATAGTCCTGTCAGACGGTTCCATCAGCTTTCTAGCAGTGCAATTCTTGGTTCTGCCCAGAATCTTGATCCTCCAAAGCCGCGCAGCGCATGAGCAAAAAGCCAAGAAGAAAATAAAAATTAACCGACGATCGCAATACTCCCTAAGGCGAATTTTGAGTGCAGCTGTTCAGGTGTTATGAATTCGTGATATACATGTGGCAAAAGGGACCCCCTCTCACAGGACGGGTGTCCCTACAGAGCGGTCGCATATTTTTCAGGACGAGAACTGCCGTAGAAGACTAGTTACAACTTCAATTTGCAAAAAAAAGTAAGTGATTCCCGGTAGTCAATCACAAGAAAATGTAATCCAATTACCCAGAACGTTACAGTTTCGAAAAAAAATGTCACAGTTTCGCCCTAAGGGCGAAGCAATGAATGCGATAGCAACACAGCAATGTCATACGAAGTAAGGTGAGCGGCCTTGGTAGCAATATGAATTGTAGTAAACATGAGCTGATTAAGTAAGCAGGTGTGCTGCGGCGTAAGTAGACCGACATGAAGAGAGACTCGATGACCACGAGAAGGCGCGTGTGAAATGGTGGTGTTGATGAGAAGCGCTGCCCGTGGGCAGCGCGTGCGAAGGGACACACCTGTAGTGCTGCACTGCCGATCTGGGCAGCATTGCATGTGTAGCGTGCGTTGGAAAATATGGCCCGACTATTACTAACTGAATGAACAAGCGTGGTGTGAGCGCGCACAAACAAACATGAATAGATCACACTGAATGACTGCAGACAACGACTGTCAAAACGCTGGCAGCGCAACGTACCTTCGCCCGCTGCGCGCGGGCGAAGGTACGTGCGGTCTATCAACGGAAACTGAGCGGCATAAAGGTCAGAGCCGTGTGGAGATAAGAGACGGTGCGGTCGAACGAACGACGAGCGCGGTTGTTGGAAGCGTAGAAGTGCGCCCCCCCCCCCCCCCCATGCTCCCTCCGGCGCTGGCTTCCCGCTTCCTGGCTTGCGCGTGGGAGAGATAAGAGACTGTGCGGACGAGCGCGGTTGTTGGCAGAAGAGTGCCCCCCCCCCCCCCCCTGCTCCCTCCGGCGCTGGCTTTCCGCTTCCTTGCTTGCGCGTGGGAGATTGAGTGCGTTCGCTCTGCGTGATAGCGCGCGTCCCCCCACGCTTCCGCTGGGGCATACGGCGCGCGGCGAAGATTTTATCTATACGGAACGTCACGGCGACGGCGACGGCGACGGCGACGACGACGACGACGCCGACGGCAGAAATCCGGTTGAAGTGTCCATATAATTGCTATCGCAATAAAAGTAATCGATTATATTCCAAAATTACAAGAAAATGGAATTGATTACAAATATGTAGCTCCCCGAGTGCTTCATTCATAGCGCTGACCAGGCTTAAAAAAATCACAGCATATCCACGGGGTGAATGATGATGAGTGGGCGAAGCTCCGGAGGGAATCATCGGATCTCCCGCTTAAGGGGACGCTAGCACAAACGCGTTAGAAACGTGAAGTACTCTCTAGTAAGGGGGAGCGGCCACAGCGTCTTACGCAGCCATTTACACATGCCGGAACGTGCACCGCGTCTGCCGACGCCATCACATGACTGCTGAGAGAGTATACCCCCCGTATTCATAAACGCTCCTCGACTTGACTTGCCACCGCCTTGGGCAGCGCGTTCGAAACGGGTTGAAGGTAAGGCGGAGAGGCCACAGCGTCTTACACCAGCTTCTTACACGGGCCGTAACGCGCTAGCACAAACGCGTTAGAAACGCGCTAGAAACGCGGCCTTTCGTTAATGTTGGGTATTTATTGCCATCGTGGTGCGTGTGTCTATGTGCGCTTCGTGGCGTAGTGGGCTAACGCCGCGCGCTCGGAAGCGAGGGGTCCCTGGTTCGATTCCGCGCTACGGACACAACTTCGGAATTTTTTTTCTCATTTTTCTCAGACTGGTTACACACTACTACTACGACGACGGGGACGGAACGGGTGTCGCTATAAGGAGCTTCGCTCCCAAAAATCGGCCCGTGCTGACCAGGCACGGGCCGATTTTTTAAGCCCGGGCGCGGCTCGGACCCGCTTTTACGTTAGGCTGCCCGCCCGAGCCCGACCAAAAGTTTTATGGCGAGACCCGGGCACGGCCCGGGCCCGGAAATAGTCTACATTACCCGCCCGGCCCGGCCCGCGACCCCTTTACCTTAGGCCCGAGCCCGGCCCGAGACCGAAAAAGATCACCGAGCGACACAAGGGACTGCACAAATGGGACCCAGAAATGAAGTTCCGCATGCCTCATAAACTGAAGATGAGTGTAACGAGTATGATACACCAGATTTGTCTTGGTGTTGCACTGACGAGGCGTTATACGCATATCATCGGCTGCAGTGACACTGGTCCCAACCGCGATCACTGCCAAGCGCCAGAAAAAATTGAGCATATATTTTGCGCATGCCAAGCGTACGCGCGAGAACGGCAGAACCTTATTTCTACTATTGAACGAGTCACTAAAAGATCAATGAGTGACGATATTGTATTAGCTCCTTGGCCTGACTCCAAAAGCACAGCTGTGATCATCGGAGCGACTATAGTCTTCCTTCAAGCCACTGGACTCGACGCACGGCTCTAGAATGACCCCGTCGTGATGGACATGTATTTATGCACCCCCTTATCGTACCTTCATCATTCATCGCTCTTTTATTGCGATAGCAATTATATGGACACTCCAAAGCAGATTTCTGCCATCGGCGTCACCGTCGTCGCCGCCGTCGCCGTCGCCGTGAGGTTCCGTATGACGTCAACGGCGATGAAATCGTCGCCGCGCTCCAGACGCTGTATGTGCGAATGAGAGGGCGCGAGGGACGCGCGCTTTCACGGGGAGCGAACGCACGTCGGAGAGCAAACGCGCGTTCTGCGCCGTGCTCCCTGAAGGGCTGCAGAATTAAGCGTCTCTTTCCTCCTTTCCATATATAGAGAGAAAACGCCACTTTTCCCGTCGCGCGAAAGGCTGTGAGGGGACTGGAGGGAGGGTGGGGAGGCGACGTTTAGCTGCGGCACCAAATACGTATTTATATAAAAACGCCGTGCGCGTTCGGTGCGAACGCGGGCAAAACGCCGGCGGCGTCGACAACATTTCTGCGCGTTGCTGGGGCTGCTGCATGTCCAAGTTTATACATCTGATAAAACTACTATCCTTACTCCGTATAGCTCTCTACTAATTTGCTATCACAATTGGTGCTTTGCCTTTCGGGTGAAACTGCGACAACTTTTTTTTTCGCCCCCCCCCCCCCCTTTCCCCAGTGTATAGAGTAGCAGGCCAGAGCAAACGATCGCGCAGGCCGATCTCTCTGCCGTTCCTCAAACAAACCTCTCGCTCTTATCACTTTTTTATTCAATCAGTAAGTAGAAGTAATTTTACCTATGTGTCCTTGGTGTCTTTGTTGGCTTTGGTGACCTGTTGTACCGTACTACCAAAATATATCGCATAATCTGAAAAAACTAGCAGAACGATCAAAGATAAGAATAGTTTTTTCAGACCCTTGGAAACTTATTGGGCTTTGCCATACCAAAGACCAAAGAAGAGTGAAAATAAACATAAAATCACCTTCATTTCCTGCACTAGCAATGTCGTTTTCAGGATTCCCCTATGTTGTGGTAAGAAGAATCGGTCAGACGGGGCGGTGTCTTAATGATATAATTAGGGAACTCTACAACAATGTCTAAAATGCACGTGATATGGGTGGCTCGCTATTCATTGTAAATCCTGTGGATGCGAACCATTGTTCAGCGCTTGCACCATTGTATGCTTCATGCACGACAAGCTCACAAGAGAAATCATTTGAGGCGGAAAATATTTTGAACTTAGGTCCTGAGTGCATAAGCACCATTCTGTTAACCTTTCCGACAAGGAACGTGTGAGAAGGTAATTATTTGCGCATGCATGGTGGCTGTGTGCGAGTGGATAAAATTGTGGTCCGGAAATATAAACCTCTGTTGCCAGTTGCGCTCTGAGTCGTCGTGTCCTTTTTTTGTGGTAGTTCCGTCTGCGCTGTACAATCCGAAGGTTAATATTTTATGTAGGATGTTATTGGGTTTTGTTGCGCAGAACAGAAGAGGGCATATACGATGGTTATATTTAACCGTTCTCTGTCATTGCACTGCCAACTTGGGACACCCAGTTGGCGGTAAATGGTCGTATTGTCATTTTTGGAAATACATTTTTTCTAAACAATGGCCAGACACTGGCGAACCGCAAATTGTGGACACTACGTAAAGAAAGCTATCGCTTTAAAAACAATCCAGCGAAAATAATCCGGTGCCCTTTAGTGTGGGGGAACGCTGCGTTCGCAGTGAATGAGTTGACAGCTGAACTCTGCTGCAATCATAAAACAGCGCTTGGTGGATATTTTTGTAAGCTCTGTGGGTAAGCTTTTGTTGTTTTTCAATGTGTCGCGCCTTTCGCCGGATATATCCAGTGTGCATTTTGTTCTGTAAGGTTGAGCTTCTGGCGTAAGGTTTTGTAATTTACTTCCGAGTGTTTCTCGTCACCTTCTGTCTCATGCCTCTCGTTCACCGTTGATCATTTGTCGAGATGGGGGCGAAATGCGAAAACACCCGTGTACTTAGATTTAGGTGCACGTTAAAAAACCCCAGGTGGTCCAAATTATTCCGGAGTCCCCCACTATGGCGTGTCTCATAATCATACCGTGGTTTTGGCACGTAAAACCCCATAATTTAATCATGGGTTGACATTTCATCGGTCAGCAGTCGAACCTTTGTTTAAACGCACGCGGGATGGCTTTTTTGTCGGTCCACCTCATCAATTCTGGAAAGTGTAAATTAAGTACCATATTTGGAAAGTAATTATGCGTTTCAAAACTGCCCGATAACATAATAAAATAATTTGCTAAACCAAAGTGTCTGAAAAAAAAAGAAAGAAAGAAGCGGTCAACTTTCCAATGTGGAAGTATGAAATGCTGTGTACCGCAAAAGCTTCAAAGGCTTTAATCAATATAGGCTGTTAAATATGAACGCAGCTTGCTAGTACAACTCTCTATACTATGTATTATTTGCGACTTTAGATGACGATCCTCGTTTGTACGTTTGTGATTTAGCATGGAAGGCCCTAGGAGGGGAGGCGTGGCAATAAAATAGCTTCGGGTGCTCCATGGTCTTGTTCTATTGCGGTTAATAGACTGTCTGTATGTGCTGAAAAGAATAAAAAAAGGGGAAAGTGAGCATATTTTCACTAGCATTCGATTAGACTATTCGATACACACCACAGATGAAGCAATGACGTATATATCGTCAATTCGAACATAACTGATTTATATAGCATTACTTTCGAAGCCACTTTTACAACATTGAACTAATTAATGGACTATCCCAGCTTTTATGGTTTGCTCGTACATAAAAATGTTTAGAAACTTTTTAGATATTGACAAGTGTACTTAATTATCCTTTTCTCGGGGACTGCATTCCACCCACTAATTACGTAAAGTTCTCGCTCAGCACAAGATGCACCTGCATGATTGGAACTTACTGGAATGTTATCGATGGTTCCATCCGTTGTCTATTGTCACCGATGCTTGTGCAATCTAATTGTATGCGCGACGCAATTTGTGTAGTACTTTCTGGAAGACCCACAGGCACCAGCAATTACTCTGGAAGCTTCGATGACCATGTATAACAGCCGACACGCTTGGCCGGCTAATCAGATTTTCACCGGTCACCGACTGTGTTTGCCGCTATTGTTCTTTGAGTGTAACCTATTTGGGTGGGCACAATTTTGCCCATAAAAAGCTAGTTTCATCATTTACACTTTTGCAGCTGTTTTCTTCAGCGTCACTACTACGTGACACTATTATTATTGTAACCAGCAACAGCAGTGAATAGAGGTTATGTTACCTGTCACCTTAGGTTGCTTGCTCTGTATGTAGTATAATGTATTCATGATGCAATTGTGTAATGACTCAATATTCAATGCAATCATCTTGGTGCCACCTATGCCTTATTTTCGTATCGTTTGCCGTGTGGTAACAGTATAAAAAACAATCTGCCCTGAGCTCGCACTCATTTACAACCACTACACTAGGACAAAATTATGCTGTACGGTTAGAATATCACAAGAAGTCTACGTTCATTATAATGGTATTGGCTTTTACAACAAAGCTTATGAGCTTACGTGCTGGGGCCTGACGCAACTTGTGCTTTACCAGCATTGCTACTGATAGACAAAAGTCCCGATGAGCTCGAATAGACCAAACTTGAAGACATGCCGCATGCATTAGAGCAACTGTTAGGCAAAGGAAGAATAAACGGCGTTGCGTGACCAACAGCCTTGACATTGGCCCGCTTTGTCCAGTAGCAAAGTCCGTCCTCGCTCTTTACCCAGCACCGGGCTCCTGGAAGCAGTACTTGAGGAACCACTGGGATGTCGTCGTAAAGGCTGGAATTGTGCAGCTAGCAAGATCAAAGCGGAACTTGTAGTCTGCCGCATGCTTCTAAGCAGTTGGTGTAGACTCGACAATGTGCCGCCACCGATGGTATATCATGGAGGTGCGGGCTCGTAGGGGCCGGCCCCTCCATGTGCCCAAGCAATCATGAATGCTAAGACAACGTCCCCGACTGCTGACAAGGAGTCTCAGGCTCTGGCAGTCAAGGAGGATTGGGGCCGGGTACTGACAGTTCGATACCCGCAGTGGTAAATGACGTAGGTGATTTGGGGCTGGAGCAAGACTATCTGCGAACTCATTTGTTGTGGCTCTGCGGGGCATATTTATAGAAGTGAGATGCAATTGCCGAGGTTTATGAACGGAAAGAAGCATCTCATATTCTGTTGTAATATTTTACGCGGAAACTTCCGAACGCATTCTAAAGCTTGCTGTGTCTTCTTTCAACATTGCTCAAAACGTTTTTGTAGTGTAATTGGAAATTCATGTAGCTAGAGTATGTGCATAAGCTGCTATATTTATTATCAACGCCCTACGACACTCGTACAAGTGCGGGAAGACTGGAAACAGTTAGATTCCTTATATTGTTGCAGAGGTATGACTAAATGAGTACCGTGCTGTACAAGTGTCAGGTGTGCTCACAGTAAACAGTTTTTTCCAAACAAAAGCTAAAGCTGAGAGAGGATTACATACAAGAAAACAGCCGCTTTAATGACGCTACAACGTTTATACTTGTGTTGACAAATACTAACGCAGAATGCCGTTAAATGTACTTATCAATGCTTAAAGGATAAAGACAATGCATTTTGGCTGCACGACACAATCGCGAATGAAAATGTGATTAACGGGACCAAGCGCTCCGTGCTCTAACATGCCGGCCGTGGCCGTTACGGAGTTAACTAAGTGTTGCTCCGCACGACTCATAGGAAAAAAAGTGATATAAAGTTCCAACACACGGTAAAAGCCTTCAAGACTTTAATTAAACTAGTCAGCTGCCATTACGGTGCTCCATGTCTTCGTTCTCTTCTTCTTCCACCTCTTTGTCCTCTTCGCTGTCTGTTCCTCTAGGATCACTACATCCTCCCGGGCTTCCATTATCATCTCTCCTGGGAGGATATTGAAGAATATTAGCAATCGACGCCTCTTCCGTGTTTCCTCGGTCCTTAATAATACACGGCCTTGAGAATCCCTTGGTGCTTCACTGTTTTCAACACTGAATCTGGGCCTATAAAGGGGCACTTTGAATCCAACCCCTTTCGAACCAGCACCATGTCTCCTGGTTCAATATCGGGTACCGTGGACTGGTGACGTTTGTCGAAGTTCTTTTTCATAGTTTTACTATATTTTTCTTTCTGGTTCAAATCCATTTGCTTTTCGCAAAGTGTTATTTTCCCCACTATATCAAGTTCTTTGTCCGCAGGTAACCAACAGGGTTTTTGGAATGCGGCGAAATAAGGGCTACATCCCAATGCTGCAGTGGGAGATCGGTTATGGTGACGAACAGCTGCTTCCAGAGCGTACTTCCACCCGCCTTTGAAGTTGGGGTATAAAGATAGGAATGTCTTTAAGTCCCGAATCACCCTTTCTGCAAGAGAATTCGCTTCTGGGTGATAAGGTGCTGGAAAACGCAGCTCGACGCCTCTTGCTTCAGCCCAACGGCGAAGTTTTTCGCTTCGGAATGCCGGTCCGTTGTCCGCAACGATGACCTTAACATTGGAGAACATATCCCTCTCTAGAAAAGAAGTTACACAGTTCGCATCTTCTCTGCCAGCTTTAACAGCCACGAACCGTGTACACTCATCCACTGCAACGAGGAATGCTTGCGTCTTTTTGACCTCCTCGCCCTTTTTGAGTTCAGCAAAATCGAGATGTAGTATTTCGAAGGACACATTCGAGTATTCTGGAGTGACCATTCTGTTTCCACGCGGTCTGAGCTTAGCTTTGCAAAGTTGGCAGGTGTGGCACGTCTTTATGTAGTTAGCGACATCTGTCTTCATCCCTTTTCAAGTGAATCTTTGCGTTAGCTTTCTGTATGCTTTAGTGAATCCATCATGGCCTCCCCACTCCGCACTGTCGTGGTAGAGTCGCAGTATGGTCGGTATCGCTGTTTCGGGCACTTCTAGCTTCCCGTTTTGCATCTTCAGGTCTTGCGTTCCTTCCCACAATTTGCTCATATTCACTTCTTCATGGGTAACTTCTCCTGGTACATGAAGTCTAGAAAGAGCATCTGCGTCCTGATGCTTTTGTCCTGGGCGATGCGCTACCTCGAAAGTGTACTGCTGAATTTCACTCCCCCATCTTGCCACTCTACCTTTTGGCTGAGTGAGTTGCAAAAGGTGAGTCAGGGCTTGATTATCTGTAAACAATTTGAAGCTTCTTCCTTCCAGATAACTTCTAAAATACTTGAGCGCCATAACTACAGCCAATGCTTCCTTTTCCGTCGTAGCATAGTTTGCTTGGGCCTTGGTGAACGTGTAAGAAAAATATCCTATCACTTGCAGTTGTTTCGCAACAGGCTTGTTGACATGTCTTTGATAAAGAACGGCTCCTGAACCATAATGAGAGGCATCAGTGTACAGTTCAGATGGCAGGTTAAAGTCTGGGAGCGTCAGGACAGGGTCTGAAGAAATAATTTCAACAAGTTCTGCGTAACACCGCTCGCAGTCTTCAGACCACACAAATGGCACCTCTTTTGGGGTAAGGGCAGTGAGACATTTTGTCTTTGTTGCATAATCCTTTATGAAGGCCCGGAAATGCCCGGCAAGGCCTAAAAACACTCGAGGAGAGTGCAGATCAAAGGGCTTGACGAGACTCTTGATGCGCTGGACACTTTCTTCTTTGGTACTTTTTGTCTGCCCATCAAATACCCTGCAAGAAAAACAACCCTCTGGGAGAGGCATTCACTCTTTCTGAGGTTGATTTTAAGCTGTGCCCTGCTCAATGCATCTAGAACCATTGATAGATGACTTATGTGGTCATCTCTTATTCTTGAATAGACGAGTATGTCGTCGACATACACACTACAAAATTTGCCAATAAATTCTTGGAGAACAGAGTTCATCATTTTCTGAAACCAGGCGCCTGAGTTTTTCCACCCAAATGGCAGCCGGTTATATTCGTAGATTTCGAAAGGTGTAATAAACGCGGTGAACATCTTAGTTTCCTCCTTGAGTAGTACTTGCCAATAGCCTTTACATAGGTCTATCCTGGAAAACCATTGACATCCACCGGTCTCGTCAATTATTTCGTCGATTCGTGGCATCGGGAATGGGAACAAGTCTGTTTGCCGCTTGATAAGCCGGTAATCGGTGCACAAGCGATAGGATCCGTCGTCTTTTGGCACTATGGTAATGGGTGAGGCAAACGGAGAGGTCGAAGGTCTGATGATACCAGAATCCAACATTCCTTGTAGCTCCTGTTTAAGCCATACTTTTTTTTCGTGGCTTAACCCATAGGCTTTCTTCCTCACAACACTTTCGTCTCGAAGATCGAACGACACTTCGATTGCAGTCGTTGCGGGGGGATAGGTGCCGACACACAGACGTTCTGGAAATCTCAACGAAACCTAGTGGGAACTTGTGATTGACCTATCTTGCGTCTGAATGATGTTGGAATGCTCGGTGGTGATAATGTCGTTCCACAGAATATTCATCTTGAATAATTTCATGTCAGGCCGGGATAAAACAAAATCGAACTCCACTCCTGACATGACCAGGCTCCTCACGGTGAGCTCTAGATCTCCGAATTTCACTTTTGCATCCGTCCATTTTTTTTAGCTCTCGACAGTTGCCGTCATAGCCTTGAACTTTGACAGCTCTCCCGGCAAAGATTTCATCTTTGTCAACTCTTTTCTCATTAATGAGACTGACCGAGGCACCTGTATCAATGACCGCGGGCATCTCGATATTATTCACGATCAATGGGACAAACAAAATGTTCGATTTCACAAGAAATATTGTCTCCTGCGTATCAGACGTCCTGACATTCGTGGATTTTTCGAGTATCTTCCCAGCGGAGTCCCCATGACTAGGCTTGGTATAACTCCTGTTGGCAGAATAATGTTCTCTTCTGTTCTGTGACCATTCCCTGTTCGATTTGTGTTGCATCTCGCGAGGCCGGGACTCGAACGAAACATATTTTAAGCAGTAGAGAAGCTCCTCGGAAGTGGACGGTTCTTTACCCTGGACTTGTCGCTGGCAATCTTTTGTCATCCCGTGTATCACTAGTGGCACGACAGAGGAATCCGGAAGCGTGGGATCCGCCAATCGCAGTAGGCGCCTCTTCTCAAAGTAATAGTCCAGCAAATTGCCGTCTCTCTGCTTGTAAAAAATTGCTTGGTCCCACAAGTGGACTGGGTTCACTTGAAATGCCCGAATGAAACTTTTTTTCCACGTGTGCCATGATTCTTTCATATGTTCTGTGATGCGCAGATCATACCACTTTTTAGCGTTGCCACATAGGTACGGGCACTTGTGAAGTATCCGATCGGAGTCACTTAACCAGTGGTTCTACTCGCACGCGTACTGAAAAAAAATACAGCCAGGAAACGGCACGTGCTACCATCAAACATTTCCGGCTTAACTGTCTCTCGACGGAAAGAAATTTACAGAAGAATAAAATTGGGTTGGAGTGCATACGGCAGGCATTGCCAAATCCTGACTGGGAGCTTACCACTGTCGTTGAAAAGAAAAGTGTACAATCATTGCATTCTACCGGTGCTAAAATATGGGGCAGAAACTTGGAGGTTAACAAAGAAGCTCGAGAACAAGTTAAGGACCGCACAAAGAGCGCTGGAACGAAAAATCTTAGGAGTAACGTTAAGAGACAGGAAGAGAGCGGTGTGGATCAGAGAACAAACGGGGGTAGACGATATTCTAGTTGACATTAAGCGGAAGAAATGGAGCTGGGCACGCCATGTAATGCGTAGGATGGATAACCGGTGGACCATTAGGGTTACAGAATGGATACCAAGAGAAGGGAAGCGCAGTCGAGGATGGCAGAAAGTCAGGTGGGATGATGAGGTTAGGAAATTCGCAGGCGCAAGTTGGAATACGCTAGCGCAAGACAGGGGCAATTGGAGATCGCAGGGAGAGGCCTTCGTCCTGCAGTGGACATAAATATAGGCTGATGATGATGATGATGATGATGATGATGATGATGATGATGATGATGATGATGATGATGTCTCTCGACGTATCGCACCAGTGGCAAGTATATTCAAAATTGCTTGCTGTTGTTTCATTTGCTGCATTTGCGTTTGCGTTAATTGTGCCATCGCACTCAATATGCCTTGGAGAGGCGGCCGAGCGTTTCGATCTGTATCGCCTTGAGCGTCACACTTATTTGCGATTTGTTTCCTCATAGATTCAAGTCCGCAAATTCCATGTCAATTTTCACGGTACCTCTTTCGGTGACGTTGCTGATCGAGGCCTTGGCTTTGTTGGCTGATGGTTTCGAGTAGGCCAGGTGTAGTTAGTTCTTCCGGCGCCGCAACGAAGTTCTCACCTTCCAAAGCATAGCCCGTGACGAGGGGGCGGCCGTCCCGTTTTGCGAGGTAGAATGTTACCCACATCTAGTTGCTGTTGTCGGCTGTGCCAAATATAAAGTTCCAACACACGGTAAAAGCCTTCAAGACTTTAATTATACTAGTCAGCGGCCATTACGGTGCTCCATGTCTTCGTTCTCTGCTTTTTCCACCTCTTTGTCCTCTTCGCTGTCTGTTCCTCTAGGATCACTACAAGTGAATCGAAGAAACTTGACGCCGAGCTTCGCGTATCCTGGAATGGTTTCTAAGCGGAAAGCGGCCCTGCTTGACCTGTCACTCCCGTTTCTTACTCCGCACTGGGTCGCGAGGAAACCAGAAACATTGAAGCCATTTCCTTCATCGATCCGCTGCGCAACGGTACACTACACCACGTCATATCAGCGCTTTCCCCTCCACTGATGTCATTGCATTTAGAAACGAATATACAGAAAAATTAAATGGGTCAAGGTTCAGTAGCTTACAGCTATCAATGAAAAGAAAAGCCCAGATTTATTGCCTTCTACCGGTAATAACATATGGGGCAGTGATTCGGAGGTTAACGATGACAATTGCGAATAAATGAAGGAGCGCACAACGAGAGATAAAACGTAAAATGTTAGGCGTAACATTAATAAGAAACAATCTCGCGGCATGTGAGAGAGAACGGGCGTTGCCGATATTTTACCTAACATTAATAGGAAGATATGCATTTGGACTGGCCACGTATTGTGTAGGGCCGATAATAGGTGGACTCTAGAGTTACAGAATGGACGTCCAGAGGACGGCAGCGTCAGTTGGGAACGAAGTCGAACACCGGCTCTTACTCCTGTGGGAAGCCCATGAGGGCGTCCTCAAACGGAGGAAGCGACAGCGGTTAAACCTGAAACTGAGTCTCCGAATCGAGCATATAACAAAAGAAGTCAGAAATTACGCGGCCGAGCTAACGCCGCAAAATTTGCTACAGTTTTGCACCTTGCGCAATTGTTCCCTGAACACGGCGCAGACGTGCGTCATCCTGTGTTGCCTGATCGAGCCCGACGAGGCAAAATCAGCAACCCGTTGGACGCTTCAAGAAATCGCTCACGAATTCCCCGTGAACAACCAGGACCTGATTGACGCCCTAAAAACCAGATACGTGGGTAGCGACCCCGTGCGACCCTGCCTCGTAACATACGAAGGGAGAACCAAGACCAGAACTAGACACTTCGACCACTGAGGAAGAGGCGTACGTCGCGGCACGAGCTTCCAAGCGCAACACTGCTCCCGGGGCTGACAAAATCACCAAAGCCATGGTAGGAACCTGAACCCGGTGCACATCCTGGAGTTGACCGAATGCCTAAACGAAGAACTCCGGGGCAAGGGCCATGTACCGAACGAGTGGAAACACGCTCAAATCGGGACCATTCCCAAGCCCGGCAAGAAGCCTGCGATCGACGCCCTGCGTCCCATCTCGCTGACTTCGTGCCTCTGCAAGCTGTACTAGAGGGTCAAAGAAGCCCGCCTCCAACACGCCCTAGAGGACGACGACCTCTCCCCGCACATCATGCGGGGCTTCAGGCCGGGACTCTCTGCACAAGACGTTTCCTAATCCCAAGGGGAGAAGTTCTCAAGGGCTTCCTGAGGGGAGGAGAACACCGCCTGCTCGCACTCGACCTGCAAGAGGCCTTCGATAACATCTGTCACGATGATATTCTCAAGGAACTGAACGACATCACCTGCGGAGACCGCATCGTTAATTTTTTAAAGTGCGATAAAGAGTTGCCCTTAAGGCATTATTCTTGATGTGGTAATCAGCAGAGTGACGTATAGGATGCAGTATTCCTAGCACTAGTTATACAAACGTGACCAAGAACAAGCCGATGCCGTCGTTCCTGACGGGCCGGATCGGAATAGGCCAGACTCAGCAGGATAAGATAGACGTACCGAGCAAAGGAACGCCGCAAGGGGCGGTAGTCTCCCCGATTCTCTACAACGTCGTGATGCTAGCGCTGACCAAAGTGCTGCGGAAGATCCCGTACCTAGTTTATGCCCTGTACGCGGATGACATTATGCTCTGGGCCACCAGGGGCTCCCTCGCGAAAAAAGAGGCGACTCGCTCCTGGAGGCCGCAACGGCCGTGGAGACATTTACGACAGCGAGCGGGGTGCGTAGCGTGCCCCAGAAGTCCGAGGTGATCCGGGTGCACGGACGAGAAACCTACAAATCTCTCGGCCCTATAAACTCTATCTAGAGGGCCATTAGATAACGGAGAGCAATGATACCACTATTTTAGGTTTTTTGGTTCGAGAACAACCTGAAAGCCTCCCGCACCATCCAAACCCTAAGGTCCGCCACGAATGCGATTTCGGGGATTATCTGAAGAATAACAAGAAGACGCAAGGGCACGCGAGAAGAGGACACGCTCCGCCTAGTCCAGGCCCTGGTGATCAGCAGAGTAACGTATAACAAGCATGCCGTATCACTACCACTCGCTAAACAAACGCGACCTAGAACAAGCGGACACTATCAGAGACGCGTACAAAACGGCCCTCCGTCTCTCCGGCCCCACCTCAAACGAGAAGTTAGCTGCTCTCGGGATCCACAACACCTTCGCTGAGATGCGAGACGTGGTTTTTGCTTCGCAAACATACAGACTTGAGAACACGGTGGCAGCCAGAGCCATCCTGCACCGGACCGGAACTGCAACGGGAGCTCCGTGCCCTTGATAGACAACGATCACTCCAGCCCGAGGTGCGAAACAAGATCAAGGCGAGCCCCATCCCGAAGCATATGAGTCATGAACTCCACGAATGACGACGCAACACTCGCGTCGACAGATGGCGCTGACGATTCAAGGATGACCCTTACATAACGTACGTGGACGTGGCGGCGTATCCCGAAGGGGCCCTCTTCGTGGTAGCCGCCGTCAATGGGAGATACAACTCCTTGACTCTCGCGGCCTCCGTGAGGGCAGAGACCCCATCTGCGGCTGAGACCATATCCGCGGTGCTAGTAATAAAGCAGCAAGACAGGGTGGGCAGGAAAGTTCACGTCGTTACCGACTCGCAACAGGTGTGCCGTAACTTTACCAACGGACGAACACCGCTGCTGGCGGCTCAGATACTAGGCGCGAGCTGCAAGAATCCCATCGAACCACGTGGACGCCGGGCCACGCGGGACTGGAGGAGAACGAAAAGGCCAACGCCTTAGCTGCACCGCTAATCAACAGAGCGGGGGAAAAGAAATTGTCCCATCAATCCCCACCCTTTGCCTTCGTGCCCCTGCCATCCAATTAATGCGACCGAACGGCACGAGACCTCGAGGCGCGTGACCCGAGCCGTAATCGAGAGAGAAACGGCGCTGTCCGGGCATTGTCGAGGTGGTTCTGGGCCAGGAAGGTCGCATCGTCAGCAAAGCACTGGCGACGGGAGATCCAGTGGCTCCACCGCAGGAATTATCTTTTACCTCACAAAACGCTCAGCACTGAAGAGGCAGTAGTTCTCAGACTTATCCAAACTAACACATACCCAAACATACACAGATGCAGCAAAATGTACCCACTAACATATCGCGGTATCTGCTCCTGGTGCGGCGACACACGCCCTACACTCTTCCCCATCTGGTGGAGGTGCGGCGGTGAACATCAACGCCTAGCACATCATTTGAGCGGTGGGAGGTGCAGCTGACCTGGCGGGCCAAGAAGCGCTCGTCCAGCAAGTTTGTCGAGCAGCCATGGAGTCCTAGAATGAGGGCACCACCAACTCGACCTTAAGAGCAACGACCTCGATGGCTCAAATAAAAGGTTTTCTATTTCTCTCTCTATCTCGGGAACAGCAAATAACTGGCTGGTGTGATGAAACTATGCAAATTTCAGCTAAAGATGGGCTGCGCTGGTGCGAAAGCGGGTGATTGGAAATGATTGATCGAGGCCCTTCTCCTACACTGGGCATAAATCGTCCGATAATGATGATGATGATGATCAATATGATAATTCTTGCTTCATACTCTGCATTATGAGCTCGAACACAAAAGTAAATACATGCTTGAAAATATCCTCTGAACTCTAGATTACTAACTCTGGACACAGGCACTCACCACTTCCATGTCTTCAATGTAGCAGTTATGAAGTATGGGCCTTAGGTAAAAGTCACCCATGGGTATTGTCAAGAAAATATGTTGTTCTTCGTTGGTGGTGATGACGGCAGTCCTTGTGTTCACGGAAATTAGAAACCTGACAGACTCGGTGCTGTCCTTGTAGCGGGTAAAAACTTTGTATTCCGCTAAATCGTAGTTGACGAAGCCAATGGCTATGCTGCGTGGAATGAAAACACAGTGGATTGTTAGAAAGGTTGATTGTAGAGAGCAGAAAATGTAAAGAGGTCAACAGGACCGGCATCTGGTGTGCACCCTACACAAGGAAAACGATTCAAGGCGACAGCATCAACTTCTGTCCCCTAATTCATTTGAAACTTTCAAAGGATGCTCGCCGTTCCCATGCCGGCAATTTCCTGTCGGGTGAGGATATTTGCCAAGCGTTCACACCATGCCATGCCGGGAGCACGCTTTTGTACCCATTTTGCCGGTAGATACGCGACGGCAGCTCTCATGCACCTCCCTAGTCATTACCCTCTCCTTTAACCACATTTTGGGCAAAATAAACTTATTTCTCTCTCTCTCTCCCAATGTCGGGGCGGATGCTGTACCATATTGCTGCGCTTTGGTTAGACAAGCGGAGCTAAAAAATCTTTTAAATCCCTAAAGCGCGCCCTTAGAGCCTTCATAAGTAGGTGGGCACCAGAAAGGGGACATGTCACCAATAAGAAAAAAATTGGCGGCGCATTCATCCTATCGAGATGACTGGCGGCAGTAATGCGATCAGCATTCCAAGTCGACAGCGGCTTACATATTGACTGTTTACTACTAGTCTTCAAGAAAGCCTTCGACATTGTATCTCATGATGTTGTTTTACATGAAATTTCTCTGCTTCGCTTGCCTGATAATATACTTTATTGGCTTCGAAACTATAGAACCAGTCGCACTTAGAGAAACACAATAAATGGCGTAGAATCAAGTCATTCTGCTCTCAGTTCGTTTTTTTTTTGTTTTTTTTTTTGAGGGGCCGTTGGCTTTGGGTGAGCTTCACATCTCATTTACTTGTTTTACCCGTCACTCAATTGCGTCTAGTTTCCTTGTTTTCCTTGCCTTGGTAATTGCATCTGCAATGCCGCACAGAACTGCCAAGCTCTCGGCTCATGTGCTCATTACACTAGGTCAAGGGAGGGCTGAAGTAGTGGCCCAAAAATTTTGTCTCCCAGTTTTTATGCAGTGTAAGTAGTTGCTGAATCACCGTACAAAGCTTTAGTTAGCCTAAAGCACTACGAACAAATATTTACAGCACCTATTAAGGTGAAAAGTTCAAAACGTGCACCAAGTCCAACGCGCCTTTAGACATGAAAAATGCGACTGTTCTTGTCACCGAAAGTAGAGCTGGCGGTCACGAGGTATCGCCAACAACTGAACAGCATTCCAGTTAACCTGGTGTGGTGGTTGAAGTCGGTACAAAGATGATGTCACCAAAGTTGTCATGTTTCCCATTTCAATCGTGCGCTTCTGCTGTAAACACAGAAGGGAAACCGCTTTCCCCTCTTGGCCCGCCGAGTGCTGGTGTACTGCACTTTCGTGCTGAGCGGCGTTCTTGGGGGTCTCCATAGCTTAATTACTGGGTTGACAACTATCAATGAAATAAAGAAATCAGACAAAGCATTTAAGTCATTACCCCTTTAGAAACAAGAATGTTTTCTGCGTACCGCCCTAGACGTCCATAAACAGACTACGCAGGGCAGCCGAGAAAATATGAGTCATCTTTTTTTTTTAAAGCAGAAGCTTTACCAACCTAGTCTAGCCGAGTTTCGCCGTCGCCAGCAATTTGACCTTCATTTGACCGCAGTTGCACCGTAGTCTTAGCAGCGCATCACGCGACTCGCCGCGCCGAGCTTGACTCGCCTCGTCACGTGACTCGCCGCGCATCACGTGATTCACAGTACAATGCATCACGTGAGCAACGCATCACGTGACTCACCGCGCCGCCTGCTTGGCGCATGCGCTCACCGGAACTGGGTCGCCGCGTGACCACGTGACTCGCTGCGCGCCTCGCCAAAAGGATGGCCGCGATCGCTATGGTTGAGAGAGAGGTCGGGCCGTCTTTTCTGAGCGTTGCGCGGGAGCGGGAGGGTTTGAGCCGTCGTCGGCAAGCGACGTCTGACCACCCCGCTGATATCGTCCGGCGAGCTGCTTCACTGGAGAGGGTTCAGAATGCCAAGCGCGCGAAGCTAGCGTCGGAAGACTGAGGAAGAGTGAGCCGTTCGGCTTGCAAAACGCTTGGACTTGTCGACCTATTATTTATACCTGGCTTAACGATGAGTGTATACCTAGGTATAATAATTACAGCTAACTCAAAGGTTAACCAAGTGAAACCAAGACTTAACTAAGCTAAACCAAGTAGCGCTTTGCATATCCAGGGTTAGCTGAACTAAGCCATAGCCATTTTTCTGCATCATTGTGAATCCCCTGTCGTTTTTGTTTTTATCCGAGAAAGGTTGAATCTTGTGCCCTGCGATAGGTGACACATGAACTAGTGGCCTCGCCTTGCAACGAACGATGGAGAGGCGACACCACCACCATCAAAAATGTTGCACGACCTGTGCCGGTATAATGTCAAACTATTCCAATCTATTTTTAAAGTGAAAGTTTTACTAACCTAGTCGACCCGAGTTTCGCTGTCGCCAGCAATTTTACCGCAGCTGCACCGTAGCCTTGGCAACGCGTCACGTGATTCGCCGCGCCGAGCTCCACCGGCGTCTGACCGGCATCTGACCACCCCGCGGACATCGCCCGGCGAGCTGCTTCACTGGAGAAGGTCCGGAATGCGAAGCGCGCGAAGCTATAGCGTTGGACACCGAGGAAGAGCGAGCCGTTCGGCTCGCGAAACGCTTGGACTTGTCGGTTTATGATTTATACCTGGCTTTAAGATGGGTGTATACCTAAGTAAATAAACGACAAAACATGAAAGTGCGCAAATTCGAGAGATCCGATAAAATTCGCTGAACTGTCGAAACTGATCAACAAAAAGAAAGTAAGGGATATCCGAAATTATAACGTGGAAAAGAATGAGGAAGCAGTAAAATATGGCCGCAGCATGTAATCAGTAAGAAGAAAACTTGGCATAGGACAAGGCAAGATGTTTGCACTGAAAGATAAGTAGGCTAATATAATCAGCATTTTCGATGACAGTAAAAACAGCGAAAAAATTCTATACTGACCTGTTCAGTTCCCACAGCAGCCCCGATACTTTCATTCGAAGTAGTGAACAGGATACAGATGCTCCTTCTATAAAAAGCGATGAAGTTAGAAGGACCTTGCAAGACATGACCAGGGGAAAAGCTGATAGAGAAGATGGAATAACAGTAGATTTATTCAAAGATGGAGGAGATATCATGCTTTAAAAGCCTGTGGACCTTTATATACGCAAAGCCTCACGACTTCAAGTGTACCAGAGAACTGGAAGAACGCCAACATTATACTCATGCATAAGAAGGAAGACGCTAAAGAATTGAAGAATTATAGACTTATTTCAGTATTGTATGAAATATTCACCAAGATGATCGCCAATAGAACCAGGGCAACATTTGACTTCAGTCAACCAAGATAACAGGTTGGCTTCAGGAAGGGATATTCTACGATGGATCATGTCCATGTCATCAATCAGGTAATCCAGAAATCTGCGGAGTACAATCAACCTCTCTATACGGCTTTCATAGATAATGAAAAAGCATCTGATTCAGTAAAGATACCAGCAGTCATATAGACATTGCGTAATCAAGGAGTAAAGGAGGCATACGTGAATATCTTGGCAAATATCTACAAGGATTGCACAGCAACCTTAGTTCTCCACAAGAAAAGTAGAAAGTTACCTATCAAGAAAGGGGCCAGGCAAGGAGACACAATCTCTCCAATGCTATTCTGTGCATGCTTAGAAGAAGTATTCAAGCTCTAAAACTGGGAAGGCTTAGGAGTGAGGATCAACGGCGAATACCTCAGCAACCTCCGGTTTGCAGATGACATTGTCCTATTCAACAATAACGGGGACGAATTACAGCAAATGATTGAGGACCTGAACAGAGAAAGTGTAAGAGTCGGGTTGACGATCAGTATGCAGAAGACAAAAATAATGTTCAATAGCCTGGCAAGGGAACAATAATACAGGATCGCCTGTCAGCCTCTAGAGCCTGCAAAGGATTACGCTTATCTAGGTCAATTACTTACAGGGGACCCCATAATGAGAAAGAAATTTACAGAAGAATAAAATTGGGTTGGAGTGCATACGGCAGGCATGGCCAAATCCTGACTGGGAGCTTACCACTGTCTGACATTTACATTGCCTTACATTTACAGGATTTGCAGTGCACAGGTAAATGTGTCTAAAGGTTATTCTTAATGGAAAGTGCATGTTCTCTCGCTCTGTCGTTAACACATCGGCCCGTTTGGCCGATTAAACCCTGCCGCAGCTGAGCGGAATTTCATAAACCACACCCACCGCACAGGTGATGTCGGGATTTACATGCATCTTGCCGCATATAGACGGCTTGGGCGCGTTTGAAATCCGCGGGCACAGGCCTGACAACTTCCTTGGTGCAGAGAGGACCACTGGGACATTGTACCTATTCGCTACCTTCTTAACGTTGTGCGCAACCTTACGTACCTAGTGTATAACTATTGGCTTTGTTTCCATCGGTTGCCGTTCCTACTTTTTTTTCCTTTCAATTTTTGAAGGAGCGTTTCAGCTACAGAAACAACGACGGAGTGAGGATACCCAGCTGAGTAGAGTCCGTTGACCTTACTGTTAAAGCTCTCCGCCATCCTGTGAGGTCGCGATCTCGCCAGCGCACCTTCGAAGTACATAGAAGCAATGCCTCTCTTAATTACTTTTGAGTGGGCCGCATCATAGGGCATCAACTCTTTGCATGATCGGGGACCGTAGGCCCAGCAAATACGTTCCTCTGACAGCGTAAGGCTCAGATCTAAAAATTGTATTTTGTTGTTAGTAGGAAGCTCATGCGTGAAGGCCAGCCCCTTCGCATGTTGTCTGAATTCCATCAAGACTTCGTCCACCCAGTTAGTGGTAGTCATACATGGTTTAGTATTTGAAACTACTAAAAAGTCATCGACATATCTAAAAACCATATGCACCTTTTGACAGAATGCTATAGTTCAGGCCCTTGACAATGCAAAGGTGCATAGGGTTTTACAGCGTAAGCTAATGCGTAATGCGTAGGATGAATAACAGGTGTACCATTAGACTTACAGAATGGATACCAAGAGAAGGGAAGCACAGTCGAGGACGGCAGAAAACTATAGGTGGGGTGATGAAGTTAGGAAATTTGCAGGCGCAAGTTGGAATCATCGAGCGCAAGACAGGGGTAAGTGGATATCACTGGGGGAGGCCTTCGTCCTGCAGTGGACATGAATAGGCTGATGATATATATATATATATATATATATATATATATATTGTTACGCCCGCGAAAGGCGTTTATTGAACAGCCAGCCAGGCAGAGTTAGTCGCGACGGCCTTGATCAGCTGAGCGCCTGTCGAGATTCAGCTAGCCAGCCGCACGTCGTCTTTCTCTTCACCCGTCTTGGATGCCCCACATTCTGTTAAGGCGTAAACCTCGAAAGCACGTAAAAGTGTCACATTTCCCTCCACGCAGACGAAGCCCACCGGGTAAGTCAAACAGGCTGTCGAGAGACGAAAGGCTTTAAACGGGCGACATGCGTAATTTCAGTCTTTGCTGACCGTCGGCCATTTGATGTGAGGCGTGCTATACGGTAAGTCAATTCGCTTATACGATCCGTGATAACATATGGCCCCACATAGTGGGCCAGTAGCTTTTCACATAACCCACGTTTTCTTGCTGGTTTCCACAGCCACACGAAGTCACCAGGGTCATATATCACGTGTCGGCGTCGGCGGTCGTAGCGTGCCTTCGAGCGGTCTTGTGAAACTAGCGTGCGCAAAGAAGCCAGTCGTCGGGCCTCTTCAGCAAGAGAGACGGTCTCGGATAGACAAAGATTATCGTGGCTTGAAAACGGGAAGATAGTGTCCAATGTATAACGTGGCGGACGAGCATAAAGAAGAAAGAAGGGGCTGTAGCCCGTAGTTTCGTGCTGTGAGGTATTGAATGCGTACGTAATGAAAGGTAGCACGCTGTCCCAGTTCTTATGATCGGACGCGACATACATGGACAGCGTGTTAGTGAGGGTTCTGTTGGTGCGCTCCGTAAGGCCGTTTGTTTGCGGATGATACGGGGTGGAATGTCGAAAACTTGAAGCACATAGACGGAGCATCTCTTCGACCACGTCTGCAGTGAACTGGCGCCCACGATCGCTGATGATGACTCTGGGAGGTCCATGTCGCAGAATGACGAAACGCAGCAGAAAAATACACACTTCGGTGGCAGTAGCCGATGGTATAGCAGCTGTCTCACAGTAGCGTGTCAAGTGATCGGCACACACGACAATCCAGCGATTCCCATCAGATGACCGCGGGAATGGACCGAGAAGGTCGATGCCGACTTGCTCGAAAGGAGTGCTTGGGGGTGACACTGGATGTAGTCGACCAGGCCGAGCGCTCGTCGGACGCTTGTGACGTTGGCACTCGTTGCAGCTGGACACGTACTGGTCGATCGTCTGACGCATTTTAGGCCAGTAGAACCTTTCTTGCGTGCGGTAGAGCGTTCGCGCCGATCCCAAATGACCAGAAGTTGGGTCGTCATGCATAGCGCGCAAGATGGAAACACGGAGACTCTCCGGGACCACCAGGAGATATCGTGGGCCTGTAGAAGAATAGTTCTTTTTGTACACTACTCCGTCACGAACGCAGAAACGAGTGGATGGTGCTGATTTCCTGGCAGTAGTGAGCAGTGGCTCTAAAGTTCTGTCCTTTTGCTGCTCGATCTTGAAGGTATTAATATCAGGAAATCCGGGCTCCAATGATGCGATATAGCGATCGAAGTTGTCAGCGTCGCAGTCCGTCGTCGCAAGCGGAAGGCGCGAGAGGCAGTCAGCGTCGGCGTGCCGTCGGCCGCTTTTATAGGAAACGGTAAAATCATACTCTTGTAAACGAAGTGTCCAACGCGCAAGCCGACCTGACGGATCACGGAGATTAACCAGCCAGCAAAGAGAATAATGGTCTGTCACCACAGTGAAGGGGCGTCCGTACAGGTATGACCGGAAGCGCTGTACTGCGAAAATCACTGGGAGACATTCTTGCTCTGTGACTGTGTAGTTGCTCTCGGACTTGCTTAAGGAGCGACTCGCATAGGCAACGACGTGTTCTTTGGCGTCGACGCGTTGAATAAAGACTGCGCCGACTTCAATACCGCTAGCGTCCGTATGAACTTCTGTGGGAACAGCCGGGTCGAAGTGTCGGAGAATGGGATGGGACGTCAGAAGCCTGGGACGTCAGAAACTGGCCTCGCATTCAGGGGACCATTCAAAAGGAACGCCCTTCTGAAGGAGGCATGTCAGCGGATACGCGATGTTGGCAAATCCACGGATAAACCGGCGGAAATACGAGCAAAGGCCCAGGAAACTGCGTAGCTCTTTTACTGAGCCAGGTTGTTTGAAGGCTTCGACAGCAGCAGTCTTCGCGGGATCGGGTCGTATGCCGTCCTTGTCCACTAGATGGCCCAAAACCAGTGTTTGGCGCTCTCCAAAATGGCATTTCTTCGAGTTGGGCACCAAACCTGCTTTTCCCAAGCACTCTAGCACAAGATCGAGGCGTGCGTTGTGCTCACTGAACGTGCGCCCGAAAATCACTACATCGTCTAGGTAGCACATGCACACTTCCCACTTCAAACCACGCAGGATGTTGTCCATGAAGCGCTCGAAAGTTGCAGGTGCATTACACAGCCCGAACGGCATCACATTAAATTCAAAAAGTCCATCTGGTGTTACAAATGCCGTTTTCTCCTTGTCTGTCTTGTGCATTGGAATCTGCCAGTACCCCGACCTCAAGTCCACAGAGGAAAAGTAAGATGCTGATGAAAGGCAGTCGATAGCATCATCGATACGTGGAAGAGGATACATGTCCTTTTTAGTGATGGTGTTGAGACGCCGGTAGTCTACACAAAATCGCCATGTCCCATCTTTCTTTTTAACCAGAATCACTGGCGCTGCCCACGGACTGCATGATTCTTGGATTACATTCTTGCTTAGCATGTCGCGGACTTGGTCGTTGATCACCTTGCGTTCCGATGGTGAAACTCTATACGGCTTCTGTCGCAAAGGCTGGGCAGATCCTGTATCTATACGATGGTGTATACGAGAAGGAGGAAACGATGGTGGCCCCGCTTGCTGCGAAAAGTCAAACAGTGCGGCATGTTTTAGCAGAATATTCGCCACTTCATGACGCTGTTTAGTGCTCAGCGACTTGTTCACCATAGCTAGAATGGAGGAGTCCACAGCAGGGCATGCATTAACGAAATGGCGTTCATCCGCAGAATCAGGGGCCTCTGTAAGAATGGCGAGTGACAGCACTTGATCTTCATGATAGGCAGCAAGTTTCAGGCCCTGTGGTAGTATTTCAGGTTCACTGGAACAGTTTATAGTCCATAAGCTAGTGCATCCGTGAACAACTGACAGCGTGCAATGCGGTATCAGCACATTCCGCTTGATGCAGCTCAGCCGAACGGGTTCGACGAAAGCGTCAAACGTTCTGTCGGTGGTAGGGAAACAGGAGACTGAAACGCAGCTTGCAGATAACGGAGGCACAACTGTATCCCTGGATACACAAAGCACACTTTCGTGATACGGCGGGCTCTCCATAAACGCAGCTGAAAAGCTCGTACCTACAATAATTTCTCCCGTCCCACAGTCGACAGTGGCGCCACACAGTTTCAAAAAATCAAGGCCCAGGATTACGTCATGCGTAGAATGAGGTAGAACAGTGAACTCTGCGTTAAATATTTGACCACCCAAAATAACGTCCACATTGCACACCCCGACGGGATGCAATAAGTCCCCACTCACTCCGCGAAACGTATCGGCACGGTCCCAGCGAAACATCACCTTTCGTCCTAGGAGGCTTTTAAACGCAAGACTCATCACTGAAACGGTTGCTCCCGTGTCCACTAAGGTCATTGTCGAAACTCCGTCAATCAGTACAGACACCTTATTTTTAAACATAGAAATGGGTGGAGGTATCTCAGGCGACATCGAAGATTGTCCAGCGACCTCACCTCCAACGGCCGCTCTGACTAGTTTTCCGGAGGTGGCGACGGGTAGCGACGCCGCGGAGACGGCGACCGGCTTACGCGAGGAGCGGGTGGTGGTGTCAAGCTGCGGTCAGATGCTGGAGAACGGTTCCGCAGCACCTCCGGGCGCTGGTGGGGGATGCGTCCTGGATATGCGTGCGAGGGTGAGTACGTTTCATGTGGAGTGCGGTACCGCCTAGACATCGTCGATCGCTCGAACCTTGGTGGTTGGCGGCGATTGCAGTACCTGGCAATGTGACCTAAGTCGCCGCAGCTATAGCACACAGGTAAACGACGATCGATGAACTGCGCCTCGACGCGCTCAGCCGTGGGGGGTCGTATAGCAGAGTGAAGTGGCTGTGCCTGCTGCACAGGAGGGACGGTCCGCCAGTGTGCAAACCTGCTGGGGCGAGGGTGTTCTTCATGTCGTTGATCGGGGGTAAATGCGCCCTGACGTGGCCCTGGAGCTCCTCTGGGGTGGATGTCCGTGACACAGACCGACGGCTGCCACGAAGCGCACGGTGCTGCCGGCGCCATGTGTTGCGGGGAGTAGGCAACAGGTGGTTGCATGACGTTGCACGCAAGCACCTCGTGTCGCAGCAGTTCTTCACGCACGATCTGCCGTATAGTGGATGAAAGATCGGCGGACGGGCTCTCATCGACGCTGGCAACGGTTGTCACATTTGCCAGTCGTCCAAATTTTGGCGCAATGCGACGTGTCTTCAACGTCTCAAATGTACGACAGTGACGTACGACATCCGAGACGGAATCAACGTGTTCCCTGCCTATCAGGAAATTATAGACATCTTCTGCAATTCCTTTGAGGAGATGTCCAACTCGGTCTTCCTCAGACATCTGGGAGTTCACTATTTTGCACAGCTTCAGGATCTCTTCTATGTATGTCGTGCAAGTTTCTCCGGGAGCTTGAGCTCTTTGAGCTAGTGTTCGCTCCGCGCGCTTCTGTTTGGCGTAGGAGTCGCCGAAACACTTCTTAATTTCGTCAACGAAGCGCTCCCACGTTGTTAGTGAGTCTTCGTGGTTTTCGTACCACATCAGCGCTGTCTCACTCAGAAACAGTACGACGTATTCAAGCTGAGTGACAGAGTCCCAACGGTTGTATCGGCTCACCCTTGCGTAGTGCGTCAGCCACTCGTCGACATCTTCGCCCGCTTTTCCCGCGAACGAGCGTCGTTCCATGTAGTGCTGCAAAGGTCCAACCGGCGCCGACCTTGGAGCAGGGACAACTAGAGCTGGCGTTTGTCCACTTCCGTCCTGAGCCATGGGGACAGTCGCAGGCAAGAGACCAGCAAGACGGCGGCTCCGGCGAAGTTCTAGGTGTTGCGACTCCGTGGTACGATGTGTCGTACCCAGCACGCTCCACCACTTTGTTACGCCCGCGAAAGGCGTTTATTGAACAGCCAGCCAGGCAGAGTTAGTCGCGACGGCCTTGATCAGCTGAGCGCCTGTCGAGATTCAGCTAGCCAGCCGCACGTCGTCTTTCTCTTCACCCGTCTTGGATGCCCCACATTCTGTTAAGGCGTAAACCTCGAAAGCACGTAAAAGTGTCACAATATATATATATATATATATATATATATATATATATATATATATATATATATATATATATATATATACACGTGTAACCGCGCGTCTCGAGACCCCGCTAATATGCGGGCAGCTTGTTCATGCGGGTGGTCTGAACAACTTCGCGCGCGCGACGCCACGGCGCGTTGCAATCGCTTGCTTAGTGCCGTTCCCCGCTTTCCCACTTGGCCGGTGTGAACGGGCCGTTAGACAACAGCGAAATAGGAATCCAGCTGCAGTACACGATTCATTGTGTACGTTGTGTGGCTACATTGATTCACTGCTGAACGGATCACTGGCGACAGTCATAGTGAGATGGGTTCTGTCGAATTTTTTTAAACTAAGTCCTTTGCCCCGGCTGTTTTCTTAGGGTGAGGGACCCAAGTTGGCATGAAAGAGTATCATTCAAGCGGGGTGCATAGCCAGTGGCACATGCACAGTGACACAGTTGGTAACAATGAGGATAACTGAGGACCGAGACTTTCTCAGTGATACATTACTATATACCCAAGCTGGCGTGAAAGAAGTTGATTGAAAAGTGTGGCATACCCAGTGTTGCATACGTAAAAACAGCTGGCTTCGAACCCGGTTCCCTCAACAAAATAGCAAGATGCTCCACCCATTAAACCATGGACTACCCATCAACCAAGATGCGTGGGTCGGGGAAAACGATTCGATATAACCAAAGGTAGATATATAGGAAAGTGCATCATGTATCTGAAGGAGGCTACTCGCAATGAAGGACCCGTGTACTTAGGGTACGTTAAAGAGCCCCACCTCATGAAAATAATTTGGAGTTCTCGACTACGGCGTCTCTCATATTACGTTGTTAGTTTTCACATATAAAAAACTAGCATTTCATTTTTTCATTATTGTTATCTCGCCGTCCAGCGGATAACGAAAGCACTGCTATGTAAGTTTGAACATTTTACCTAGCTCTCTTACATAACAACGTGCGCGCCACATGTTTTCCCCGCTTTCTCTCTTGCTCTGAGCTTTTCGTGTATTTAGGATAAATTACCGACTATCGCAATACCTAACCCTGTCACATTATTTTACGTGATTCTCAATGCGACGCATAGCTTTTGACATTAAGTGGGGCCAAAGCAACATCATTTAGCAGTAATATGCCTGCGGCGCATACAAAGCATGTGGAGTCGTAAATATTGTTCGTACTATAGAAAGCACTATGATTATGTTGATCCTATTAGAACTACAAGAATATAAAAACATTCATTAACAACGAAATCGATAACACAATTTTCTCGAAAGATTTCGGTCAAGATACAAGCGTTATGTTGCACCGATCAGTTTTAGGGGAGTCTCTTTTTCGTCAGTGGTTGTGCCGATTTTTTACATACCCTTGGTGCTCTTTATTGTACTCCGTGTACTTTCCTATTATTACAGCCATGTCTCCAGACCGCAAGTAGGCAGTTGCACAAAAGAATTCCATCTATTGGAAAACAAAGGAAAAAAATATTCACCGATGATTGCGATACCCCCTGATGAGAAATTTGAGCGCAGCTGTATACGTGTTTTCATTTCGCGATATATTGGCTGGCGCGTACAACCTGTTTCGTGTGACACGTTGCAAACGGAGCGAAGGGTGGCGCAACGGCCTGGAAAATCTGGAGGTCGCGAGAGCCAGCGCATGGGTGACGCGTGGGAGCGATTCACAGCAGCCGTCGCCGACAGACATCCAAGACGACGCGTGCTACTCTGGCGGCATCTCGTAGCCATCGTCGCGACACTACGCTTTTCTTTTCACGCTTTCGCCTTACACTGCTCCGCTTTCTGACGCTCAACGCAGGAACTGGCGCCTAAGAGCTTCACTCTATGCTTCACAACTAATGCTTACAACACTTGGCTGCTGTAATGGAAGGCAGAGGTTCGATCCAACCGTCAGCCACCCACTTCTTTTACTGCGACAGCCGTTAAGTGCTTAAAGTTCGGTTTGGTTCATCTGTCCGTCCATTCCGTCGAAATGACAACGAACGTTGGCGTCGCCGACGTCAGACAATGGTGATTTTATTCGTCGTCAGGCCACCTCCTTCTCTTCAGATTCGCCCTTCCTACAGCGTGAAAAAAAAAGAAGAAAACTACTCAACCGGCCTTCACTGCGTTTTAACTATTGACGTGATGCAAAGTGCATTTGGGAATTGATCGTGCCAACCACTGAGCTCCAGCACCGCTTTTAAATGCTAAGCATTTCTTTGCCTAAGTGGCGTCAAGGCCAAAAGAAGATCACGCGGAAGGACGTGGTGTTTTTCTCCCCGAAATTGTGGGCCAATTCTGAAGGAATGAGTCGTCCCATGTTGCTCTAAATATCAGGCCAGCTCACCATGTGTCTTCGCGACTTGATGACAAACTTAAAATCGAACCTATCCTTGCACGCACAAATCTGTCTTTCCACTCACCTCTCCCCCTCGCTATCCGCCAATGGAATCTGCTTCCTGATGACATCCCATGCATAGTTAAACTTAATCATGACGCATTTGTAAATCATTTAAAGTTGTTCCGAGAAATCTGAATCCTTGCCCCCTCCCCTCCCAAATAAAGGGGAAAAGATGGAAAGAAAAATGTAAACATGAAAAAATAAATTTCATCCTATTACTCCTTGCTGCTAAGTTCCAATTACATTTCCTAATGTTCTGATTTAATCTCCAATTCCTTCAGGTTCAGTGATGTGTACTAAAAATCATTGTCTTATTTAGGGCTGTTTTATGAGATACACGTAACACCGGCCATTATGATAAGTGCTTGAAGTGTTTTAGGAACCTTGTGATTACTATACTGTTTTTTTTTTCACTCATTGTATATACTCTGTAATAAGTCATTGTTATTGCGCTAATTCGTGTTTGCTGATTCTTGTTTTCTAATTCATAATTTCTCTGTTTAGTTATTTATTTTGTGCATTTTGTGCCACATTCATTGTAATCCACCCTATGTGATGCCCTTGGGGCATTTAGGGTACATGAACAAAAAGAAGTGTAGTATAAAGAGAGAGAGAAAGTAAAGTAATCTTTGAAAAGTAAGCTCCTCTTCGAAAAGAGTCCCTCCGCGCCCACAAGGGGCCGCTCGCCTTGCGCTGCATGCCGCTATGGGTGCGCGCCTCGGAAATTCGTGACTCCGAGTTATAGCGCGGCCTCTAGACGCCGCTACGGGAACCAGCTAGCCGATATAGGTTCCGGCTTCAAGTGAAACAGGTTCTCCTATTAAGGCATGCGTTGAAAAGTTGCCTCGTAGTTCTCGTGGCGTCGTGATGGTGCCGCGCGCTAGCGAGAGAACGAAGAAAACGGATGTTGAAAGACTTTTACTATGTGCCATTATGCGCGCCATCGCGGAGGAAAGAGAGCAGTGTACCATTTCAACGCTTCGTGAAAGAAGCAGAGGACGTGCATCGGAGAGCGACGCGGATAGGAAACTGGATGAAAGAGTTAAGGCTCGCAGACACTTTGTCTTCCGTGTCCAAATATAATTGGTTGATGGTGCAGAAAGGGTGGAGTGGAATAAATAAATAAGCTCAGACTTCATTTTCTTCCGCAGCTTCCTTTTTGTACGGCATAGTAATGCATGTTATGGAACTAGAACTACGCACATGAACACACTTAATGACTCGCATACTCTCCTAGTCTAAATATGGGAGATTTATTTAGTTAAAATACATAGTCATAGGGCACCTTTTACTTGCAGCTGTGAGCCCAAAGGCTTATGCTACTTTTTTCTTGACGAGGCGATTGTACATTCTTCAATTTAAATATAACTGCATTCGATAAGCTTAGTTCATCGTGTTTATTTTCGTTTGTTTTGCGTAAAACGGTCCCATTTCTTTGTTTTCACTGTCTTCTAGGACAACGGCCAAGTACCTATCGGCCTGACATGACTGCAGCGTGGCATATCAGATTACTCGTACTTTCAGATATGAAGTCTGTTTGCACCTTTAAATTCAGTCTTTTGCAAATTAGTATATATGGTGCAACTGTGGAAGCTGTTGCTGTGTTAAATAATTCGTGGTTTTCAGACTCGATTACTCGTTTTGAAGGCCCTGCATGGGGATTATTCAACTCTGAGGCAAAAACTTCCACTAGAATTGATGTCACGAGCCAAATAACGCAGTACCACCTAGGAGATTTGAGCAATTTCATTTTATTTTATTTATATGGACACTTCAAGCGCATTTCTGCCATCGTCGTCGCCGTGATGCTTCGTATAAAGTCCAAACACGATAACATCGTCGCCGCGCGCCGTAGGCTGTATGTGCGAATGAAAGCTTGCGAGGGTCAGCTGAAGATCGCGACTGAATCTCGCGCGCGCGAGGGAGGGAAGCGGGGAGGAAGCGCGCCGTCTTCTGTCACGCGCCAAGCACGGGGGGAGCTGAGGGAGAGAGGGGGAGGTGTTTTACTCCGGCGGCTGCTGCTTACGGCGCCGTATCTTGAAAGCGATCTGCGACGTGGGCAAAGTACATGCGCCGAGTTTAGGTAGCTACGTACGCGTATGCGCTTTCGACATTCGCATTGAAGCGAGAGACAGCATGAAGGTCAATTCGCCCGCTGCTGCTGCTGCGCTTCGTCACTCCAGCGTTTTGAGAGCAATTTTCCGCGGTCACCGAGCGAAATATGTTCATGCTTACCTGGGCGCGCGTGACACCGTGATTGTTAATTTAGTTGGTAAGCGAACATTTGCAAGTTTACACGGCCGATAAAACTAATATCCTTACTTCGTATAGCGGTCTACTAACTTGCTATCGCAATCGATGCTTCGCCTTTTGGGCCAAAGTGCGATTATTTTTTATTTGTGAATTGGCAGTGCTGCTATGTAGAGCACTTGGCGGTTGTGGATCCTACGAGCTGCTGTGTAAACAACGCGGCGTTGTCCCTGTATCTTGCTGGAATTGACGTCGATGCTTTCGACGTTCTCTTCCACCAACCACCTTATTCTCGGCGCATCCTCTATCGTGGATATGTGCCACGTTTGAGGGTTATCGCCTTCATTGTCATATACATCTTTTTGTGCCATCAACTCTGTTTTCCCGAGTATGGCAATGAAGAATGGTGGAAACACAAAACCTGCTTGTCAAGAACAATTTCTATGCGACGTGCATAATGTCATCCCCGGTTACTACAGTATTGCTCGTTCTGGCCACCGAAATACAAGCACTGACGACAATGCTCTCAGAGCCTTTGTGGAGCGCATAGCCTGGAACTAATTGCCCAGCACTGTTGTTCAGCGATAGCTCATTGGTTAGCGCGCTTGACGTCCTCCAAATTTTCTTCACGTTGTTGCATTTGCGAAGCTCGAGCTGACGAGGTGGCCTGACGATGACAAAAAATCATCGTTGTTTTTCATCGATGACGACAACGGTGGTTGTCAGCGTAATACAGCCCGTTTCCCAAGTCTTCAGCTGATAACCGCTGGATTGTTGTCGCCACCGATTACTTGACCAGATATTGCGAAACCCAAGCCGTTCAACGAGCTACTGCTTCGGATGTGGCCAACTTCTTCGTCAAAAATATCGTCCTGCGACATGGTGCTCCAGCTGTCGTCATCACAGACCGTGGTACGGCCTTCACCGCGCAGTTGGTCAGAGATATTCTGCAGCTGAGTGGTACAACGCACCGTACGGCAACTGCGTATCACCCACAGACCAATGGCTTAACTGAGCGTCTCAACAAAACGATTGCAAATATGCTTTCCATGTATGTCGCCACGGATCACAAGAATTGGGACGAACTGCTCCCGTATGTGACATTTGCGTATAACACTGCGCTTCAAGAAACCACCGGGTTTCCTCCTTTTCGTCTGGTCTACGGACGCGACGTCGTCACTATGCTCGACGTGATGCTTCTACCAACTTCGTCTGATACGACCGTCCCAGATACGGACGCTTTTGTTCAGCGTGCTGAAGCAGCGCGGCAGCTTGCACGGCAACGAATTCTACCTCGGCAAAGTCAAGACGTTCGCCGATACAACATACGCCACCGAGTCGTAACATACAAGCCAGGAGATCTCGTGTGGATTTGGACCCCTATACGTCTACGAGGCCGCTCAGAAAAATTATTGCGCCGTTACTTTGGGCCCTACATAGTTCTTCATCGCATAAGTCTAGTCAACTACGAGGTTGTCCCAGCAGAATCATCGCACCAATCGCGTAGACCACGCTCCTCCGACATTGTTCACGTCTCCAGGATGAAGCCCTACCACTCGCGCTGACGCCAGTTCACAAACTTCGTGGTGCGGTGCCTGTGCTCACGTCCGTTGTCTTTTTCATTTATTTTATTTTCTCCCTGTGGTATTTAACCCGTCACCCACTTTCGTGGCTTAACTTTCACTGTTCTTTCGTGCAGCGACATCGAGACGATGCCTCTTTTTTTTTTTTTTTTTTTTTTGGAGGGAGGGTTAATGCCACGCGTTAGTAACGCTAGAGAACGAGGACGAAGAAGTGTTGTTGGCTGCTGCGGCCAAAACAGTAAACAGCCGTTCGCTCGGAACTGACTGCCTGCCTTTTCCTCTTGCGACAATATGAAGGGACGGACGGACAAGGCCAACAAATTTCGAGCTGGCAACTGCTGTCGAAGGAATATAGGCAACAGACCGTTAACGCGGCGATATAAGTTGATATTTTTGCGTACGCTCTGCAATCATTAGGCAATGAATAACGTATTCAGGCCCGGTCCTTTACAGTCGGTCCCGCTACTCGGAGGAGGCTCTTCACAACAATCTGGCCCGAAGTCTGCGTACCAGGTGCAACGGCAGGTGCTATAGTAATTCCAGAGGCACGCCAATCTTCTTCTCGGACACTGAGGTTCGTTGAGATATGGCGCCAATATTTTCGTCTGGCAAGGCAGTATGCCCCTCAACCGCTTCTTTAAGAAATAAATCATAAAACGGGGTGCGTGTACGCGTGACAATACAGCAATGGAGCAGCACTGACCCAGAAACTGAGTTTTGGCCAGCCGTAGCCGTGTGTCCTCCATGATTGCTATTGATTCCAGAGGTTTTAACCAAAGCAACAGGTATTTCTCGTGAATGTGACCTACCATGAATAGCTACGAAACAATAAACACTGTGGCACGTCTTATATTCCTACATGGATTACATTCAGGTTTACAGAGGTGGCATGTTTCAAACTGAAATTTCAACATCTGTTTTCCGCATACCCCCTATGATAGGACACAGACATTTTAAAATATAAAGCGTCACTACCTCTACGAGATGATAACTGTATGCCATAGTGTCTGCCTTGACATACATAAGCTCACAACTGCACCCACTAACACAAGTCATCTTCAGCAACTCTCAAGGATCTTTAATGAACATTAATTTCACAAGCATGAACAAAAATTGCCATGCTCTATAGTGTACGAAGTAGGTTAAATATATACAAAGGTGATAGACCTGCAGAATAAAATTTTATTTCGCTGGATTCCTAGTCACTGACTAGCATTCCAGGCAACACAAAGGCACACAGTTTAGTAGATGGTGCACATACAGAAATTAAGTCTCATCTGATGACTTTCTCACATAGCGATGCAGGAAACAGTTTGCGTCAACTTAGAGAGATAGCTGATTTGAAAATGGTGTCAAAACTCCGTTTTATTTCTGATTGACCCAAAAAATACAATTCAATATTCCAGTTAAGTTTACAACTTCTCTGGAAAGAGTAATAAGCAGATCACACAGTAAAGGCTGACGAGTAGCACTGCTCTTGCCTTCGCAAAGAGAACGTTTTCTATTGAAACATACTAACGTGAAGAAGTGTATTTGCTTCTCTTGTCAACTTCCTGGTGTATGACAATCCACGTATGTTAATATGTTTACAACAACATAACGACCCCAAACTGCCTTTCCTGCATTCGCCCGGGTTTCTACTTGCAACTTACACATCATCAACTATACTCTTGTTAAAACGAATGCAAATTACGAGTTGTATAACGGGCTTAAACTTACGTATTCTACACTATACAAGTTGGCTAAGTCGAAGAAAGGTAGCCACTGCGTCACATCCTTGTACTCCCAATGAAATTCTGTGGGTAATGTGTTTCCGTCATAGCCACGAAGTCTCATATTTCTGAACAGTTCTTTTAAATCCGAATATTTGGGATGAAACTCTCCTTCGATTGGTGTGCCATTGAACTCATACTGTAAATAAAAGCATTAAGCTTACGTGAGTGCCATACACAAAAACAAAGCAAAAACCAAAAATCAGATGACGTTGAGTACAAAGGAAAGGAAAAAATTCATCCTGTAGGTATGCATGGCATTGTGGCGATTTTTTAAGTCATTTTTAAAATGACGCAGTAATTATAAGCTAACTTTTAGGCAAATAATAACTGATGCCAGCATATGTATCAAAGTGTTCGGTGGTCACCAAGTAATGCGTAAGCAGTGTGTAAGCTAGCGCAAGACAGGTGTGATGCTGTGAGAAGCCTTTGTTTTGCAGTGGACGTACAAATAGACTGGTGATGATGAACGCATCAGTTGCTTAAGATCCACAAAGCTTCACAAATAATTGGCCGGAAAGCACTTTTAAAATTAAAGCTAGCAATCTTCAACCCATGCCACATATGCATGGGTAGCGAGACTACAATACTTTCTCCAAACGATCTGCAAACCTTTGGACAACAATCTCAAAATACAATGCACATGCACGTACATTCCCGAGCAGAATATTACCAGGCGTTTTTTTAAAGAATTTGTACATAAATATCAATGCGATCTCACGAGACATTTGCATATGCAAACAGGGTAATAGAGCAGCTTGGCACAGAAAATCTTCATGAAATTTAGTAAGGACCGCTCCTTGTATATTCTAGATGGCGCAGTGAACTTCCCTGACTACATCCACGATCTTGATTTATCAGTAGAAGATTAAACTAAGATACACATTGTGCCAACTTGTTAATTTGAAAAGTGATGCCATAAGCAGCGGCAGCATAATGCAAAGAGTCAGTGGGCGATAAAGAAATTTAAATGGGTTCTACAAACCAGCCAATAACGTAAAGGCTAGGAAAACACTCAAAGAAAATCACCACCCGTTTATTTTTCGACCGATGTTTTTACAAACACATGCCTATCAACGGGTCTCCTCAAGAATAAAATGCCACATCACGAAAATGATCATGTCGGATGTATATATATATATATATATATATATATATATATATATACATACGTCAACGTTCTTTGAAAAACATGTGTACCACAAAACGGATTCAATGTATCAAAACCTCGTGCAAATGACAGTTTAGTCAACTGCGCCATGCCAACCTTTTTTTTTCACATCAAAAAGAAAAAAAAAGGGCGCTGTTTCACCCGAAAGGCGAAGCATCAATTACGATAGCAAGTTAGTAGAGAGCTGTACAGTAAGGATAGTAGTTTTATCGGCTGTATAAACATGGACTCATTCGCTTATAACTGAACAAGCATGGCGTCAGCACGCACAAGCAAACATGAATAGATCACACTCGATGACCACAGACAACCACTGTCAAAACGCTGGCGTGAGCAAACGCGACTGCAGCAGTGAGCGAAGGTTCGTGCTGTCTATCGCTTCAACGGAAACTGAAGGGCGAAAGCCCAGTGTATACAAAGCTAGGCGCTGTGTGCAGATCGATTCCAAGATAACGTGCGCGCAACCACCCGCAGCCTCACAATGTACACGTGCGCAGTTGCCGGCAAAGTAGAAGCCGCACCTCCTTTCTCCAGCACTGCCTCCCCACTTTCCTCCTTTTTCGCGCGAGATTGAATCGCCAGATCCCCTTACGCCGGGTCGCTAAATACGCAGTTGGTTGCGGAGTACAACGCCCCTCCCCCCTCCCTCGCTTCCATCCGCCCCACCCCCGGCATTTCACGCGACGGAGACGTCGCATTTGCTCTGCACCGTGCGTTCGTTCTCCGTGAAAGCGCGCGTCCCTCGCGCGCTTTATGTGTGTCCCTGGCACATACAGCGTGGGAAAGACACTCGGCTCCTGACTGTGGGGTCGTAGGTTCGAAACTGACCACCGCCATCGTTTTTACAGCGAGGCTGTTATATGCTAGGTTCCAGGAGATCGCGTCCGGCAACGGAAGTAGCTAGGTACACCGTAAGTAGATCAACTATTTCAGACGCGTCGCGCCACCTTGTGGCGCTATATGAAAACGTTGGGATGGTGGTGTTTTTCAACTGCGGGATCGTAAAACAACTTAAGACGCGTCGCGCCACCTAGTGGCGTTATATGAAAACGTAGGCATGGCGGCGTTTTTAAAATTCGGGATCGTAAAACAATTTCTGAAGCCGCTGAAAAAAAGCTAAAGTAGCGCCATTCGTGTTAGTGTGCAGGCGCCTCCTCTATATCATGCGTTTTGTAGTTTGTACATGAAGTTTCTTTTTTTTTTTTTAGGTGCGAAGCCAATGGAGCATGACCCTTGGCCGGAAAGACAGGTTTGTGCAACTATATTCCGCCAGGGGCGGTGTAATGCGAAATGTTCAAGAGAATGAAAAATGCGAAAAGAAATGAAATTATGGGGTTTTACGTGCCAAAACCACGATCTGATTATGAGGCACGCCGTAGTGGGGGACTCCGGAAATTTGGACCACCTGGGGTTCTTTAACGTGCACCTAAATCTAAGTACACGGGTGTTTTCGCATTTCGCCCCCATCGAAATGCGGCCGCCGTGGCCGGGATTCGATCCCGCGACCTCGTGCTCAGCAGCCCAACACCATAGCCACTGAGCAACCACGGCGGGTAAAAATGCGAAAAGGTAACGTTGAGTACGACAATGGAATATTTGTAGAAGCAAGTGGCGTGATTTTTGACGTTTCTTAAAGCGCAAGAATATGCGGTATTCAATCGGTCAACATACAGAAGTGCTCGGCGTGTGTTTATATCCACACGCCGTGTAGCGTTGTGAATGGCGCTACTTGCGGGGGGTGGGACGCGTCGGCGTCCCCGGACGACGGCGGTCCTAGCACGTTCCTCACGCTCTTATACGACGTTCCTAGACAAGAGTCATTGTCCAAATCTCCGTATATACAGCCAACGCTAACGCGAACTCCTCTCACACCCCACTCCTCCATTGACCTACTTTTTTCGTACACCGCCACTGGTTGGCGCGCCTCACGCTCTCCCCCTCCAACGCGAGTATTGGACGGCGCGACTTACGTCAACCCCTCTCACGGCATTCTGACAGGGTTGAGGTCTTCTTTTCCTCTCCTCTCCCATCTCTCTCACTCTTCTAAAGAGCGCGCCGACGATCTGATGAAAATGGTGATGTCTCCAACCCTGCTGATGCCTTTACAGAAGATTTGTGTTCTGTATATGACGCAAAAGATGCTGCTACTTCAAGAAACCTTCCTTCTCTGTCTGGTGTGGTATGTACGCTATGAATCAGTGAAGATCTTGATTTCAACTGTATGAAGTGTCTCAAATCATCAATTTCTTGTGGTGCTGATGGCATCCCTACTGCGCTTCTTAAGATGGCCGAAAGCGTACTTGTTCCTTCTCTCACAAGTATCTTCAATAGCTTCCTAAAGTCTAGTACGTCTTCTAGCACATAGAAGGTAGCCTGGATAAATTAGGGTTGGTAATATCGATGAACAATTCATCGATTAAAAGTATCCCGCGAAATGATTAATCTTCATCGATGTCTACCTTTCATTTAAGCGACTTAACCGATTAGACATGCTTGGTTAATCGTTTTCGAGAGCTTGATAGGATTTGCTCGAAAATTTTGAAATAGTACAAGAATGGTGGAGCACGAGCAGTTTACTATGCGGCTGTGGTAGGGCGACTGTCGACTGTTTTTCTGAGCCCCGAGTGATCCCGAACCAAGCGCTTCCACTCTCTTCCCCCACTCAGCAAACGCCACCGGAAGCTGGAGGCTTGAAATGCCCTCGCAATTCAACGCATACTATGCAACCCAGTCGTTGATCGTCGTGTCACTCCCAGTCCAGTAAAGACGTGGCACAGCATTCGCGCCAGTTTGGAGCATGTATGTGGCATAGTGGGAGAGTCCATGTCGATTCTAGCAAATCTGTAGCTTCCGAGCGGCTATTCTCGCGTGCTGGTTGTGTGGCCATTCAAAGGAGTTGTCGGTTCCACCCACACATCCCAGCCAATTTACACTCCTACACTCTGTATAAAACCAGATGTGACTTAAAATCCTAAAGTAGTAATTTTCTTTTCCTGTGCATATTGCAATTTCTTGCATATTTTAGTTGGACTTCACCTTTAACGTTTTTCATTTTTCTTATTTATTGTTTAACTATACTGTGCAGGGAATCAGTAGTGCCATTTATCTTTTTAATGCTCCTCTAAGGGCCATTTCATAACAGATATTGTTGGTATTTTCAAAAGCCACTAGCGCCAACTCTATTTAGTCTTCGACGAATTAAAAATTATTCTTTATCAAACTTGATACACTTGTATTTCTAACTTGGTTCCACCAGTTCCATCTCTGAAACGTTAAAATAGGGTCCTACAAAAGCATATAACTGTGTTTCAACCTTTTTAGGTGCCCGCAAGATTTTAGAATAATCAATTAATCGATGAAAAACGCAGCGAAAGCGATAATATATTAAGGTTTAAAATTATGAATGATTAATCTTCAATCGAATAAAAAATAAACGACTATCCCTAATGGATATCGCCTCTGGAGAAATCGGGTGCTAGAAGTGCAGTTAGGCTTATATCTATACTCTCCACTGCGTCACGAATGCTTGAACCTGTATTACATTTCTTGTTTTCTGTTAGTGCTAAGAACATTTTAGTAGATGAACAGCGTGGCTTTGTATGCTGACGACTTAAAGCTATTTAAGACTGTCAACAGTGTTCACTACTGCATTGACCTCCATAAAGCTAATTGTTTCACTCTCAAACTGGTGCTGTAACAATAAGCTACTTTTAAATGCTTCCAAAACTATGACATTAAGTTATAGATGGCAAACCCACAATGTGCAATTTTGGTACACCTTTCGGTATGCTACACTACCCAGGGTAGATGAAATGAAAGTGGCGTGTATTTCGACGAAACTCTAAGCTTCTCTTCACAAGTTAAATATCCACAACGTGCCTTTCACACTCTTGGAATTGTATGTCGTGTATTGCATGATTTCCCCTTACCTATTCTATTTCTGAAATTGTATTCTGCTGTGTGCCCTTCCACTATTAGAATATCCCTCTGTAGGCAGGTGTGACACGAGCAAATCTAATTCTGACCTCAGTGAACGCGTCCAGAATAAATTTGTCTATCTTCTAGCACCACTATTGCCAATCTGACGACCATAGTCCAGCCCTCTGAAATATACCTCAACTCACACCTTTAGACTCAAGACCTAAATATTGAGACCTTTTTATAAGGTGTCCCATGGCATTATACATTGCCCACAGCTTCTTCATCATGTGCAATTTTTCGTGCCGCAGCCGTAAACCAGCCAACAGTCCGCATTCTCTGCCCGTCCTTGTTGCATTAAAGAGTGTCCAATTCGTACATAGACTCCAATAAACATGTTATAATAATTATTCTGCTTGTATTTACATGTTTCAGAGTTCCCTTCTTGTGTTTTGTATATATTGTAGGTAATGATGTATGATTAGCTCCCTCTTACGCTTCCTCGTTTTCTGTTTCCCCATTTGTTTTGCTAGCTCTCATTTTAGAGCGTAAGCTGGCATGGACTCATTCCAATAGCCGTTTAGGTTCGCGTTGGTGTCCGCCGCCATAGGGGACCGTAACCCGCGCCCGCTCCGTGAGTGCCAGATACTCTACCACTGAGCCACGCAAGCGCTTGCTATCAGGCAGCGGAAAAATGCTCTATAAACGCTTCTTAGGCAGGCGAACAGGCGCAGACCACCCGAGCCCCTACCAGTATGGTGGCGTCATCTAGGTAAGGCGCCTGCAAACACGGTGTGCGCAGGCGCAGACGACGAGATGCGATTCAAACGAGGCGCGCAATAAAAAAAAAAAAAAAAACACGTTCCCCATGCTCCGCCATTATGGTGGCGCCCTCTAATTAAGGTGCCTGCAAACGCAGCGTGCGCCTGCGCAGACGACAAGATGCGATTTAGACGAGGCACTCAATCAATGCGATTCCGATGTGAGATATGCGCCACGTATTCTGGATACCTCTTCGGTGCACGTTATGGCGTCTCCTCGCAAGGTACGAACTGCTGTTGAAGAAGCGAATCGTAGAGCTACGTGCGCGGCTACAACCAGGCATTAAAGATAGGCTCTTTTAAAGATAGGCTCTTTTAAAAGATATTGTTACGCAATATAGTGAAACGCAATATAGTGTTACGCAATATAGTGAAAATATAATGAGTATGTAGGTGAAAGATATAGGGAACAAAGACACCTATTAGAACCCTCTGACTTTTCAACTATATAGTAAATGATGTTTATAATGCTGAGAAAGACAGACTTCACAATTTTAAACTACTTACAAAAATTACGGCACGTGGGGACAAGGTTATCGCCCTTGGATTTTATGCGGAACCTCGCGGCGACGGTGACGATGACGGCAGAAATCCGCTTCGAGTACCCATATAATTGCTGTCCGAATAAAAAAAATTCGGGGTAGCTTGCACTAGTGGCGCAAGGCTAAAGACACCGCGGAGCTGATCGGTTCCTAGCTGGTCCTGGCTATACGAAGTGATGCTAAGTTATACGAAGTAATGCCAAGTGATGCTAATTTATACGAAGTGTATAAGCATTTCTTCGTGGTCCGTGGCAGTGGAGAACGCCTCGCGAAGCACTTGCAGTACGCGCACACGTAGGGGAAGGGGGGCGAAAGCTATGCACTGTGTACGGGCGGCGCGCAGTAGACGACACTCCGGAATGACTTCACGGTGCATGCGCAGTAGCGCGCAGCTGGTGGGAGCCCGGCCTAGCCGCCGCCAGAGGTGTCTGCTGCAGTCACGCACACCGCAAGCGTTCGGCGCTAATGCGGGGAAACGGAGAAGCGCGGATGACATCAGCAGCACCGCGGTGCGTCGCCTCGTTGGTGCTGCTACAATTTGTTTCTCTCTCACTCTCGCTCTCATTTTCTCTTTCTCTTACCTGAGCATAGCCAACACCACCTTAACGAGACAAGGCCTGAGTCAACACCACCTACACTATAGTCTAGGTGGTGTTGGCATAGCGCGCGACGCGCGCACTTTCTCGCTCTCATTTTCTCTTTCCCTCTCCCGAGCATAGCGCGCGACAGACAGACAGACAGACAGACAAAGAATTTTTATTCAGGTCCTGAGGAACTGCGTTGGGACGCCTCCTTTCAGGGGGAGTCGGTAGCAGTCTCGGGCCGCTCCCACGCAGGGACCGGAAGACCGTGGCCCTCCACCCTCTCGTAGGCCCTCTGGACAGCCCGAAGTTGAACCAAGAGGTCGCCGCTTTTAAGGGCTTCCTCCCAGTCCTCTTCGTTATTGAACGCTGTGTCGCGTAACGCAGGACATTGCCAGAGCATATGAGCTAATGAGCAATACGCCTCTCCGCAGTCCGGACATTGCGGTTCGACGTTGGGCGAGAAGTGACTAAACCTGCCCCTCGAATGGAGAGACCCCGTTTGGAGCATCCTGAAGGCCGACGATTGCGGTCGAGTGAGTTTAGGGAGAGGAAGCGGAAAGACCTCCGAGAGAGATGATAATGAGTCAAGATCTCATGGAAAGTGAGGAGCGAGTCCCTGTACCTCCCGGCGTCCCCGCCTTCGAATCCGCCGGGACCACCGCGGTGAGCGAAACCTCGCGCACTGTCATGTGCAAATTCATCGGCGTTGGGAACATCTGGATGTACATTGCCCCCCATGTGGGCCGGGAACCAGCTAATGGTATGAAACCCGGTAGCGCCCTCATTGCTGAGGATGGCCGCTGATTCCCGCGAGATCGAGCCCGAGGCGAAAGCTCTAGCTACGGACCACGAGTCTGTGAATATATTTGGACGCGTTTGGTCCTTCATGGGCTCAACCACCGTTGCCAAAACATTTCTAACCGAGGCAGAACATAGGAGTTCGCCACTATGGTCGACCGAAACCACTCCAAAGCAATCGGAACGCCCGTACATTGCCTGCATTGACAAAGGCTACGAGATCCCGACTATCTGCAACCGATTTCAATAAATAACGGGCGCGAACTGTGCGGCGCCCTACATTGTATTGTGGGTGGACATTTCTTGGAAGGGGAACTACCGTAAACGTACCTCTGATCGAGGACGGTAGAGTCACTTTACGCTCGTTAGTCTCCGTAAGACCGCAACCTATGGATTCCAGGACACGCCTACCAGCCCGCGAGGACGATAGACGGACGACCTGAGCCATCTGCTGGGCTTCGATCACGTCCGAGAGGGAGTTATGCATGCCTAATTGTATGAGCTTCTCGGTGCTGGTGGTGATAGGCAAGCCTAGAACTCGCTCTATACTTTTGCGCATTAATGCATAGATTTTTGCCTCTTCCCTATCAGACCAGTGCAACGCCAAAGCGACGTAATTAATGCGGCTCATGAGAAACGCATGGTAGAGCCGAAGGAGGTTGCTCTCGCTCAGTCCTCCCCTGCGGTTCGAGATCCTGATTATGAGCCTAAGCATGTTCTCCATCTTGGAGGTGATGCGGGCTATAGTCTGTGAGTTGCCCCCCTTGGACTCCAGTAGGAGTCGGAGGACCCTGCTGGAGTCTACCCTTGGAATCATCAGCCCATCCCGTGTTCATAGAGCTATGGAAATCTGCTCTAAAGGAATGAGGTTCCTCACCCCTTGTTGGGTGGGTCTGTACAGTAATAACTCGGACTTAGCCGGTGACAGGCTGAGGCCCGAACCGACTAGAAAGTTCTCCGTGATGTCTAGTGTCTGTTGAAGAGCCTGCTGTATACCCCGGCGTCGGACCCTCCCATGCACCACACGGTGATATCATCCGCGTAGAGCGCATGGTTAATCCCGCGCACCATGACGAGTCGCTCCGAGAGGCCGTTCATGGCATTATTAAACAGTAGAGGAGATATGACTGCCCCCCGTGGGGTGCCTCTCGCTCCCAAGGTAAATTCCTCGGATTTAACTTGACCGATCTTGATGGTAGCTCTGCGATCCCTGAGAAAAGGGCTAACGTATGAGTGGAAACGTTGTCCCAGTCCCATATTCGAGTCCGTCTCAAGCACAAACTTGTGCGAGATATTGTCAAAAAGTTTGGCCAAGTCGAGCTAGTATGGCTGTAGTATCCCTGGTGTAGTTGTCAATAATTTGTCTCTTGATAAGGAGCATGACGTCCTGTGTGGATAGTGCAGGTCTAACTCCTATCATATTGTGTGGAAATAGCTCCTTGCATTTTGTGTACCGTGATACCCGATTGTGAATCGCATGTTCGACCACCTAGCCCACGCTGGACGTAAGCGAGATGGGGCGCGTGTTCTCCGGCACTAGATGTTTGGGATAAGCACAACCGAGGCCATCTTCCAGGATTCGGGGACCAGCCCCGTCTCCCAGTTTTTGTTGACTTCCTCAGTGAGCTTCTCGATGGATTTATCGTCCAAGTTACGTAAGAGCTTATTTGAGATGCCTTCCAGGCCCGGTGCAGAGCGTCCGTTGAGTTCGTGGAGGACCTCCCGAATTTCGGGTTCTGTGAAAGGTGCATCCACCTCCTCAACCAGTCCCCCCCTCCCCCGGTAACGAGGATAGTCCGCGTCCCCGGAAGGGCCCAGCGGAAGATATCTGCCCGCTAACCCCTGCAAGAGGGCCTTTTCGGACACCCCGTTCGCCTTTTGGCTATGAATGATTCTGTCAATAGCCAATCTCTGATTACCCTTGGACTGCGACTCATCAAGTAATTGTTTGAGGAGGTTCCACTTGCCCCCCACTCTCATCTGCCCGTCAACCGCACAACATACTTCGTTTCACTGCTGTTTCGACAGTTCAATAGGCTTCAATCTCGCACTAAAGCTGCGCAATTTTCTTTCGTAGTCTGCGATTGAATCTGTGCGTCCTCTAGCGGGCTAGGATGGAATTCTTGGCCTCTAAGAGGTGCGCGAGACGCGCATCCATCCGATCAACTCTGAGGTCCGCTTTGACAACCTTTGTCGCAGCATTAGCATCCTCATTGAGCCTTGCAAAGAGGCTGTCTAAGCTGTCGTATTCATCCTGTTCCTCCTTCGCAATTTCCGAAAGGCATCCCAGTCCGTCACTTTAAATTCCCTGAGGGGAGCTGCATCGACTGCTAGGGTAATAGCCAATATGAAGTGGTCGCTACCTAGATTCTCTTGTAAATTTTGCCACCCTGCCCCAGGGACGTTCTTGACGAACGCCAAGTCCCGAGTTGTGTCTCGGCTCACCGACGTGCCAGTTCTTGTCAGGTATAGCGGTCCGTAATCAGCTTCAGCGAATAGTCCGATACTGCCTTTAGGAGATTGTAACCCTTGGGAGATTGCCTATGGCATGCCCAAGCGTCGTGCGGAGCATTAAAGTCTCCCGCTACCACGATGGGGCTCCCTTAGCCAGAGCGACCGCTTTTGCCATGATTGAAGCGAACGCGTGCCGGTTGTCCGACGGCGAGCTGTAGACATGCAGGATGAAAACATTGTTTTTGAGCCAACTGTTGGGGATGATTTCGACCATAATGACCTCCGCCCTGGTTTTGCCCAATTGTAATTTGTGTTCCTGAAAGGAGCATTTTCTAGCGACTAAGGTTCCCAAACCACGCTTCCCTCCTCGCGCCCCGAAACAACTCGATAGCCCGGGAAGGTTAGCGCATCACCGAGAGTTGCCTGTAATATAATTACGCGACAGTGCCCACAGAAACAGTTATGTTTTGTGTGTGTGTGTGTGTGTGTCTGTGAATTTCTTTTCTTTCCTTTTTTATTTTTTATTTTCCCTTATTTTTTTTTCACTTTCTCCTGTCGCATATATCCCTTTACCCGGGATGCGGCACAGGGTAGCCAACCGGAGATAATCTCTGGTTAACCTCCCTGTCTTCCCTTTGCCTTTTTTTCTCTCTCTCTCTCTCTCTTGACCGCCTGAGAAGCGACAAAGTGTTTTCTCCCTCTCTTGACCGCCTGAGAAGCGACAAAGTGCTGCAGCGGAGCCCTGCGCCTTTTGAAATCAGCAAGTTCCACTGCCACGCGACTAGCTGATTAGCGTTGCCCGCCATTATTATTGTTCTCAAGTAGCCACTCCCTTATCGGGTTCACAGCTAACGTGCCTACAGGCGACTGTGCCCTGTTCGGGCTTAGCCGAATCTGATGGATCCCTGCGTAGGCGTTTGCATTCTTCTTCGCCGGAGTCGAAACGACGAGAATGTTCTGGGAAACGTTAGGGCTAACGCTCTCGGTCACCCGTTGGTCTCTGCCATGGGTAACTTTCTCGCTCTCACTTTTTCTTTCTCTCTCCTGAGCATAGCGCGCGACGCGCGCGCTCTCTTTCGCTCTCATTTTCTCTTTATCTCTCCGGAGCATAGCAGGGGACGCTCCGCGAGGTGGTTGCTAGGCAACGCAGTGGCAAGCGGCGCATTTCACGGCTGGCTTAAACAACTTCGCTGTTAAAAATCCAGGCTTGTGGAAGATTATTAAATATATGAACCGTATGAATGTGTTGCCACTGCGGTGCAAAATAAATGTAAACAAAGAGCAGTTTCATTGAAGGCTTCGTTGAGAGTTTTGCTTATGATGGAATAAAAGCCATCTCTAGGACCACATGTACTCTAGGTCTTGGAGCATTGTCGGCATCAGGAACATTGTGATTTTGCGAAAATTTTATGTCAAACACGTCACATCCCCAATGCGTTTCGGTAGTCGCGGGATGCGCCTTCCTTTGGAGCGTTCCTTCACCGACCGAACTGCAACCGTTCACTGAGGGCTCATGTGCTTCACGCCGCGCAATACAGACAGATAACCTGTGACTGAGGTCATAAAGAATGATGAGGGGTGATGAGGGTCTCATCACAGTTGATAATGGTTCGACGCGGATGGATAAGGTACTAAAGAGCGATAAAGGCTTATATTAGTCAGAACAGTTATGCTAATGCTAATAAGCGCAAATAAGGATTGATGGGGGTCCGATAAAGTTCGATAAGGTTCATAAGGACCGATAAAAGTGGATTTGGATAGGATCATGTCTGATAAGGTTGATAAGGATAGATTAGAGTTATAAAGATAGGGTCTATGTCGTTAAGGTTGATACTGACCAATAAGGATTGATAAGGCTCAGATGAAATCCGCTAAGGTAGATAACAACCAATCAGGGTTTATAAGGGTCAGATATAGTCAGATAAGGCTGATAAATATCCATAATGGTTGATAAGGGTTTACAGTGGTCGGATCAACTTTAATAACATTGATAATCACACCAACCTGCGCGGCGATGAGCAAGCGGCACAATGCTTACACGTACTTAGACAACTCCCAGAAGAGTTTCTGCGTGAATATATTTCTATTCGTTTCGAGCACAACAAAATATACATACAACAATCACAGGCGTTACGGCAATCATAATCTGGTGCGATAATTTAGCACACCATCGCATTGACACCGGTGTAATGACAGCTGGCAAGTTGGATTTGTCGGTGTCGTTCGAACTCAGCACAAATTCTCGTCGCACTACCACGACCAACCGTCCGCGGTCGGCGTGGATAGAACGGCCGCAATAGACCAGCGTGGATAGCAGTGGCGTAGCCAGGAGGGGGGGGGGGGTTCAAACCCCCCCCCCGAAATTTTTTCCGCAACCCCCCCCCCCCTACTTACCCACCCTTTGTTTTCGTCGCTTCGCTCTGACATAATTCATGAAACCGGTGCTACTATCACAATTTAATTCCTGGACGCTTCCGTTTGGGTTGGTAATTTACAGCGAATCATGTCTGCATATGGAAAAAACTGTCACGGTGTTTGTCAAGGCTTTCACACTCTGTGAAGTTTTGGGCGAGAATGTGGTGGCTCCATTCTGAAGCAACAAATGCGCAACAAATGAAGCAACAAATGCGGCAGCCGCATTTTAGATGATTGCGAAAACGCTCGACGGCCGTTCACTTAGATTTAGGTTGCCACGTTAAAGACCCCAGGTGGTCGAAATCTCCGGTATACATTTCCGCCGCTTCACTTCAGGTGCCGGTTAGGCCGCGCTCGCGCAGGATCTTAGGCTACCTTCACACTTGGTCTCGAAGCTGTAGGAAGCGGCGAAATCTCGCCTAGGCGGCAAAACAGGCAGAAAAACAGGCTGCGAGCCAAATCGGTCTCGGGCCGATTTGTTCGCCATGGCGAAGCGGAAACGCGGCGGAAAGTCGTTCTGCTTCACTGGAAGCTACACTAGCATGTAAACAACCGGTCGTAAAATGGCACCGGGCACCAAAACCATGCCACCAAAAGTGTAGGCTGTAATGCTGATCGACGCGATCAAGAACCAGCCCTTGCTCTACGACAAGAGCGGCACTAAAACCTACTGTCAGCAATACTCGCGATAGTATTCAACGTCGCGCGACCGGATGTGCGGCAACGAAGCCTTGGCGTGACCGAACTTCTCGCGCTTTTGCAAAGCCAGGCGAACCCACCACCGCCGTTTCCGAGGTGTCCGCGTCTTCCGTTTATTCATTGTCCATTTCTAGAAAACAAGTAGGTAGAAGTATAAAAGCCATTTCTTCTTCCACTTCCATGGCAGACAATAGTTAGGCAGATTCCTCGTTGGCGCTCCATAATTCTCCTCGCACGTGTACGGTATGTTGCAGAAGTCGCGGGGTGCTTTTCTCGTCGCGACGATAGATTAGGAGCGTAGGTCTCACGTAGGATGCGCAGGCTTTGGCGAGCCCCAACACAAGGGCCAGCCCGGGTTTTAGCTGTGGTGTTCCCGTTGCCCCTTTGGTGTCCTGGAGGCGCCGAAATACGAAATGATGAAATGTTATTACGACTTGTAAATAAAAGCTATTAAAGAAATATTATCACGCCTAGGCACCAACCTGTGACTCAGCGCTACCGCGCCCGTGTGCGGAGAATTACGGAACGCCAACGAGGAATTTACCGAAAGTCGCAGATTACACGCGAAGTTGCGTAAAATGATCACTTTTGATGACGGTACGTGGGACAAAGAATGAACATACCGCTCGAAATAATGCGATGATGAGCGCCACCACGCCGACAAACGTACGCAGACTAGATGGATCTGGACGAAAACGGCAGCGGCGGCCGCGGCGGTAGCAAAACAAATGTGAACAACTTGGACAGGCGCGGAAAAAATTTTCCGGCCGCTTTGGCCTTTCCGCCCACTTGCCAAGTGTGAACGTAGGCTTAGTCTGCGCGAGAAACGTCTCTTGTTTGCGATTGTGCCCCTACGGAAGGCTGGCAATTACTGTTGTGTTGTTGAATCCCAAACCAGCAATTACGGAAGGCTGGTAGTTGCTGTTTTGTTGTGGAATCCCAAACCAGCAATGTACACACGAAGGGGTTGATGACAGCAGTGAAATTCCACCGACTCGCAATAGAATGCACGACACAGACAGCCGACAAGCATGAATTACTGCTGTGCGCAGTACAGCGTAAGTAAACTCTTGTTGCAGGCGCTGACAGTTCTCGTCGGAGTTCACGCGTCCTGAGAAATTGATTATGTGCACTATGCACTGAACAATACCGGAGTTCATTCCTGCATCACTAGTACACCAATCAGTCGAGATTCTGTGAGGTACAAGGCCGCTTCCTGTTTGCACCGGCGTAAGTGAAGCAGAAATGAGTTGCACGCACTACTTAAAATGCGTACACATGCCATATCTATGCTGTGCGGTGAAATATTCTGTACAATTCTGAATCTGTTGACGTAAAGGCAAATGACGGTTGCACGCTTGCACACAGCGGAAGACACAGCGGCCCATGCATTTGCCGCAAGAAATGCAACCCTCTCGTATGAGAGAGCAGGGCGACGAAAGCTTCGGAAAAAAAATCCTTACGGCGTTTTTGCGCGTATTTAAGTTTTCTAGCGCAAAGACGCAGCGAACAAGCTATTGCCATGGGAGTAGGTATAGCCTGGTCACACGTGCATTTTCACGCGTATAGCCGTCTTTGACTTGTGAAACGCACTTCGCCCCGACGAGGACGACGCCATCTACGCTTAGCGGAAATTAACAATTAATGATGTCTTCTCCAATCGCACGGGTCGTCTCAATGATCCGTTTTCGAAGACTAGTCCATTCAGTGGCGCGATGAGAGACCGTTGCTCCAAACGCCCACTGTACCTGTCGTACTTACTGTATTTACTGAGCTTACTTTACTTTTTCCTTAATTTCTTCACAAGCACACGCACACGCGAGGGGGGGGGGGGGGGGGGGGGGTTCCCATGTCTTTGATATACATGTATAGAGTCTGCTTACACTACCGCTATTTATTATCGATCACGTGACCTAGAGCGACGCAGAAGCTTGCCCCCCCCCCCCCCCCCCCCCCGGTCGGGCCGGTGAACCCCCCCCCCCCCCCCCCGAAAAACATTTCTGGCTACGCCCCTGGTAGATAGACCCACATGCAATGGTGTGGACGACGTTTCCGACATCCGAAACGCCAAAATTGTGCTCCTTCACCGAGGTTTCGCAGCCAGGCTATCAACGACGCGGTTGAACGCCGCTCGCAAGTCAATGTCAAGAAGACGGTCGCCACCCCGGTGTCCAGAACGCCGGCAGCACGGTGTAAGAAGATAGGTAAGTGGTTCGTAAGGAAAGGGAAAGGTTGACGCTATCTTCTGCAACCCTTGAGGGAGCACGGCTCAGCGCCAAAAAGAAGATAGGTGCTCCGACGGCGCGCCCGCGCTGGGGCGAGAGAGCGGCCACTTCGTGCATGGAGGAAGGAAAAAAAACTAGGAGGCAGCGTCACGTGGCAATCTTGAAGCCTAGTCATAAAAAATTTAGAGGAATGGAATGATGGGAAATAGGCCCTCACGTGATAGGCAAGCGGTAGATTTTACTCGGCTCGCTTCGGTTTCGTCTGCTGCGGGGGTTTCGGAATATGCGCACATACTCAGCGTGGCAAACGCGCGCCGAGGTTAGTGAAGGAATTCGAGTGTGTGAAGCAGTTGAGTCTCGCCGCCTAATTAGCAGACAGGCGCCAAGGCTGTTGCGAACGAAGGCGTCGGTTAACCGGCATTGCGCCGAACAGCCCGGGAGGACCACCTCAAGGACGACTGGTTGCGTTTCGGTGTGGTTTCAGGGAAACGAGGGAACCTTTCGCCCTGCAAACGTGTGAAGGCAACCAAGCCGCCCTTCCGACGACGATTCGTTGCGTTTGACGACGTCTTCTGGGAAACAATGATGCCTTTCGCCCCTGCAAAATGTGCACGCGATTAAGCGAGCGTACAGGGTCCGAAGCGACTGTCCCTACGGGGAAAAAATGCGTCCCGTCTTGTGCCCAAGGATGGACTGGCGAGCCGGAGACTCCGAACATATTTAGGGCCATGCCGGCCCGTAGCGCACTCGACACTGTTGCTCGAGATCTGCTCAAAGTCTTCGGCCTCTTAGCAGACCGGCGAGAACTCCCGTCAGCAGTAGGCGCACCTGCGTGATGAAGTGTTTTGTGCCAGGATGCCCTAATCGAACAGAAAATCGGCGCGATGGCCTGTCCTTCCATAGGTAAGCACAATGAACGTTTCTTTTATTTATGAAAATGGAACTGCAATATTCGCGATCGTTAGTGACTACGTGCTCGTGTGAATTATAACTGACGAAATAGTGGTGCAATACTATTCAAGCCATTTTTTTTCAACTTTGTCATAATTCCCACTAAGTGTTAAACATTTATTTCTCTTTAAAGTACTTATATCAGCTAGCGTACACTCCTAAAAAGGTACGATGTGAAACTATTTATTGTCGAAGAATTACATTTCCTGCTATAAAAATTATCATTGACCGAATTTTGTATGTATTTCTTGTGGCTGAAAACAATCAAAATTGCAATAAAACTAATTAATTGAAGAAACCATGAACGATTAGTCTTCACATGACATACCAAGTTTGAGGCTCGAACATGGATGAAAATAAATGGGCGGCTAAAGTGCACAAGTATCTCTACATGAAAAGCGTGGACACAGAATGGAGGAAGAGGTCAAGGAAGTTGGCAACCAAGTACAGGATAATCGAAACTGTAAATAGACAACCAGGGGTCATCAGAAAGAAAGTGAGAGAAATAGAGACCGTGAATTGGATGCAAAGAATGGAAACGAAAAGGACAATGGAGATTTACAAGAATGAGAAGAAAGAAATTAGAAGGGAAAATCTGTACGATAACACAAAGGGCAGTGCCTTGCTATTTGAGGCTCGAGCCGGTTGCCTAAGGACGAAAACATATCGGAACAAATATTCGGAACTAGATGAGATATGTGTATGCTGCAGTAAAGATCCAGAGACCACTCAGCACATCCTAATGGAATGCGACGGGATCCACCCAGCGAGAACCGTAGGTAACGTGCAACTCCCAGAAGCGCTTGGGTTTAAAGTGGAAGGAAACATAAACAGATCAGCCGTAGAGATCAGCAAGAGACGATTAGAGTACTGGTGGAAAAAAAGCAGGGAAAAAATGGATACGACCTGATCTCTTAAAATCATAGGCAGCGGTACAAGCTAAATTTTTGAAAAAGGTATACAAAAATGCTAGATAAAGAACATGTGTAGTATACCTGACTAAATCAAGCAGGCTAGGTGACTATTTGTCGCCACCCCATTTCAAAGGGGATGCCAATAAATCATCATCATCATCATCATCACCACATGCGTTCCTTGGCCTTCGCTATCACCTCTCTAATCGGCTTTCCCGGAAGCGCGCTAACCTGGACTCGTTCGCCTGCACCTACCCTCTCTGTTAGTAGTAAGTGGTTCGTGTGGAAAGGGAAATGTTGGCGCTATCTTCTGCAGCCCTACGCATGTTGGAATCCCCAACAAAGACTACTTGACGCTGTTCTTCCCCCTCACCGCCGAAAGCTGCCCCCGAGGTCACAATGCCCTCCCCTCCTGTCTTATCCTTGCCCTTGCCTTTGTTCTCTTCCGCGACTGCGTCAGTGGTATCCCCCTCGTGACTATCACTGACGGTTCCGGGTTCGGCTGTCTCTGCACTCGCAGCGGAGCCAGCTCCATTCACGGTGCTCGCCTCGATGGGTTCACCATTGCTTTGCTGAATGGTGGCCCTCAGCTGCATCTCTACGTTAACTAGCTTTTCTTCTACCTCCTCCCTCTGTTTCTGCTCACTTTTAAGTTCCTTTTCAAGCTTTCCAACCCGCTTAGCTAGCTTATCTTTCTTTTGCTCGAGACGGTCTAGCCGCGACCCTAGCACACACATCCTACGGATAAAATCGGCACCATTCGCTTCGCGTGCAGACTGAAACCGCATTTCTTCCAGCGCGTAGGAACGCTCGCACTCAGAACAACACACGCGTGGGTTTCCCCGAGTACCAACCATCATCTCGTACTAACAAGGCGTGGATCTGACAAGAAGAAAAAAGAAGAAAACAATTTGTTACCTACTTTTTCCTAAGCGAGAAGACAAAGAAAGTGAAAAAGCATGAAAATAACTTATAAAGATTGCTTGGCTAGGCTAACCCTCCTACAAAAAACAAAACAAAGAGGAACTATAAAATAAGAAATCTTATCTCTTTGGCACGCTGCTCCTGCTGCGCTGAAACGGCACCTCAACTCGACACGTCCGCTCCCGTCGGCTTCACTCGAGAGAGGGAAGCAACCGACGGCGCCACCATGCGGCGAGGCCGGGGTCTGGGCCCATTGAGTACCTCACTATATCCTGGAGGGAAAACTGGCGCTGCTGCGCTGTCGTATCCATGGGAATGCTGGTTTATTGTGACTTCGGAGTGGCATCGTTCTCGCAGACACAGAAAGCCTTGAAGACGCGCCTGGCGAGCACCGTTCCGTCTGTCACAATTATTTATTTTCTGATAAACAGCATGTAAAAAGCTTTTTTAGCTTTATTATTACACAAAAGATGTTTTGCTTAATTTTGTGGACTTACTATTGGATGTACAATCATATGAAACTTAAAACGTATCAGCTGGCCGCTAAAGATGGAGGGCAGACGACAACATTCTCGCTCGTTTTGGAACAACTTGTCTGTTCTTGCTTTTCTTCGCTTGACTCTGCATTGTAGGTGAGTAAACTTTACTGAGAGATGTAAAATGGGTGAATGAAAGCCTTTTATGTAGATTTTGTTTTAAGAACGCGTTATTTGTGTAGCCATATCCACGTTTTAGACGAGGCCTCGTACAACATCAGCCAACACAAGCCTCGCAGACACATATCCCGTCATTCCCATGATGGCACATCGCCCTTTAAGAAACTCGCATAGACGGTGGCGCCAGATTATCGCCTGGCGCCACCGTCTAGGTGTTATAGTGAGAACCTCGTCTGAGCCAACGCCCCCAACGGGCAGGGCTGCCTCCTCGTCCCCCCTATTGAACCCATAACAGACGAAAAAGTATCCAAAACAGACATAACCAGTCTCACATCCCCCTCATCCCGCTGTAGAGGTAATGTAGAGTGAGACCGAGGCGCGGCGACACACGCCCTTGAGGTCCGTATGGACAGCCGGATATATAACTGTACTCGAAACCCTAATCTCAGCGGCCGTAAATGCCGCGATTGCAAAAATGACAGAGCTATCCCCACCCTCATAGCCTAACATGTCACGCGTTTCACCTAACCAGCCGGCCCACTTAAGGACGTGTCCGGTCGGTACCCTACAACGTGTCGACGACAGATCGATTTTGAGGATGATGACAGCTGCTCCCTCCCCGGAGTTAGAGTGTACTAGATTGTGGGAGTGGATCCAACGAGGGCTCTGCGCAGAGGCATTTTTCATTGAAAATCCAGGTGGCGCCACCATCACTTTCTTCCGAATGAGCTGCCCCGCTCGCCGGCCGGACGCTTGTCGCGTCGGAGACCCTAGCGCAGCTGTATGGAGCTTTGACAGGCGGATACTCGGTGGCGGTAACACTGATGGCGAATTCCATTGGGAGAACAGGAGCACTCAAAAGCACGCTGAAAGTGCTCGTTCCAGAAGCGGCGTGTTTCAGTGGTCGAACAGGAGTGGGAGAGCCGTCATCCAGTGGTAGAACAAGAGCAGTTTCGCTGCGCCGAGAGCAGCCGGGAGCAGTCCGTACTGCTCTCGCTTGAAAAGCGGAGTACGGAGGAAGTCACGTGACTTAAACCGTCATATCTTCCTAATTTCTTTTTATTTTGCTTCAGCCGGCGCGCGCGGCGGTAATGGCGGCAGCCAAGCGTAGTTGGTGTTTTGGTACCGCTGTTTTTGACGTCGGTAATACGAGCGAGCTTCGCAGCGATTTAGCGACAGATCCTGGCATTTCTAGTCCGCCTTGCTTCTCGTTGGATGCGCGGGGGACAGCGGCAGCAAAGCGTCGTTGCCTTGTTGAAGTGCTTGAGACGCTCGACGGTGTCAGCAGCGAAAGCTGCTGGAGCTCAACTTCAGATTCAAGTTGCAGTTTCTGATTATCTTCGCAGGCGGACACTTTGTGGGATGCGTCGGCGCTGCACAAAAGTACGTAGTACGTGGCCGCAAACGGTGACATTGTTACGCCCGACAGATTACAAGACGATCACGCGTGTTTTGCCGCTCTCCTGCAGAGATTGGTGGGACGTCGATTGCTTTAGTCACATGGTACATTTCTCCTCACACGTCCCCCCCCCCCCCCACCTGCTCTCCGAATGTTCGCCGTATTCCAGTGGCGGGTCGAGTGTGCCTGCTCTCACTGCGCTGTCGCCCGACTCCGCACTGCGCGGCGCCCTGCTCCTGTTCTCCCAATGGAATTCGCCATGAGATTATTCCCCACCGATCTATTGTAAATAAAATGGAAAAACAGCGGCGGAAAGAACGCAAACGACGCAACAACGATGGTGCATCGAGCAGATAACGGCTACTCAGCCCGCGAGCTAGCCTCAGCCAATGAGCGGCTGCGGAAACAGCCGGAACCAACGTTTATTGGCCGGAGATTCAGAAGAAGGCGACGGCAGCGCCGCCACATTTCCCGCGTTTTTTGCTTGACCCTCGGCGCTTGCTAAGGCGTCCGCTGGACTCTCTCCCCCATTCTAGTACACTCTACCGGAGTTGAGGACACCCCCCTCCCCGTGAGTGCTGGCTCGGGAGCGCCGCCACCACAATCACTCGCTAACTTCACCGACCATGGCGGGCACCGCTAGAATTGGGAAATAGCCGCGATCCAATTTGACCACCACCATCCAAATCACCCAGTGGAATTGTCGGGGCTTTAAGGCCGCACCAAGCGGGCCGAGCTCCGATTTTTCATCACAACATTTGAAAACCTTCTTGTTGTGGTAGCCCTCCAGGAGCCAGGGAGCGGTACACCACTCACAAACTATACTACGTTTCAGCAGGACACCTTATCCTGCATCTACGTGCACAAAAACTATACGGTCAACCTAGTTGACCTCGACCTTAAGCCAGAATTTGCGTACGTGATGACACTCTTTCCGCTACGCAAACAGGACTCGCCACTACACGTGTTATACATGCTACATGTTCTCTCACCGAGGCTAGCCAACATAACATTCGCAGACCTTTCTAATTGCGCTTTAAAGGCTGAGGGCACGAACCCCCTGGTGATCTCGGGCGATCTTAACGCTCCCAGCACACTTTAGTGGTATGCGCTTGAAGAGAAACGTGGTCGTAAGCTGGCGGAACTTATGTTCAGGCTGGACCTAACTCTTCACACCGACCCTGCCTATCCAACTCACGTGGGTAACTCCGTAACCCGGGACACGTGTCCTGACTTCACCCTCAGCAAAAACATTCAGTATGCAGATTGCGTCAAAACCGAAGAAACAGTCGGCAGCGACCACTGCATACTCAACACCACCATTCGCACCTATCCCTTGGCAAAACCATACGCAAAGGCAAAATTACCCGATTGGACTAAATTTCGAGAAACATACACCAATTCGGCCCTGATTGAGGAGCAAGGGTACCCCGTTTGCTACCAGCAACTGATTTCCACCCTTCGCTCCACAGAAACACAGATTCAATTCTCGGAGGTGAATCCGGAGATGAATAACCACCTCCTCCACCTCCTGGCGGCCCCGCGCAGTCTCGTCCGTCGATGGCGCCGGCAAAAAGACAATCAGAAGCTCAAAATTCAAATCGCCGAGCTCACCTAGCGAGTGGCAGAGTACGCGGCCTAGCTCGCCGACTCTAACTGGGTGGACCGATGCAACACGACCGCGCGACAATTGTCCAGCCGGAGTACCTGGCGCCTCTTCCGCGCGTTGATCGATGCGACCCAAACTGGAACAGAGAGGCAAAAGTATCTCCAACGAGCGATTCACAGTTTCGATGGAGACACGGCAAAATTGGCTTACGAACTCCGAGATCAATACGTACGCACACAGCAGGACACCCGAGGGCCCGCGTACTCGTATGCAGGTAGCGAGAACGCGCAGCTGGATCAACCATTCTAGCTCCACGACCTGCAGGTGGCCCTAGCAAAACTGAAGCAAGGAACGGCACCGGGTCGAAATAAAATCACAGTTAAATCACTTGCCAATCTTCCCGACTCGACCTACACCATGCTCCTTATTTACATCAACTACATTTCGCTCAAGGAACCACCCCTCCAAATTTAAAAGGAAGGGATCGAGACACCGAACAAGAAAGGTGGAAATATATTTGAAAATACATTAACGTTTCGGCTCCCCCACGGGAGAGAGAGAGAGAAAGAGAGAAACGTTTATTCTTGAAACAGTGGCCCGAGCGAGGCCCGGTATCACCCTGAGGTGGGAAGGTTCCTTAGTCCAGGAACCCTCTGGCTTCGGCTGCCCTCTTGGCCCTGGCGACGAGTTGTCCTTGGTCTTCCAGGTCCCCGAGGGCGAGCTTGGCCTCCCAAGTTTCGGATAGGTGGTCTTCGTTTGCTTGTGGTGCTCGGTTAGCGTCCATTTCCGGCTGCATTTCGCTATCTTCATGCCACGGGCATTCCAAGAGCAAGTGTGCCAGGGTGTCGGGAACGTTGCAGAGTGGGCAGAGGTAGCTGTGGAGCGTCGGGTAGAGGCGGGGCATTATAGTTCCGTGAGTGTAAGTGTTACTTTGTACGTGTCTGAGGACCACGCTTTCTTCTTTGCCGAGGTTTGGGTGCGGTGCTCGAGCCTACACGCGGCGCTCGAGCCTGTAGTGTTGCAATATTGCCGAATAGTTGTTGGGTACGGCTTCCACCTCTTCTGCCGCGGGTTGGAGCCTTGTTCACAATGAAACATGCGGCAGAGCGTGCGCCCTTTTTATGTGTGGCTCAAGACATGACCAAGGCATTTGGCACACGTGGACGGCAGATTTCCTTCGTTGCGATTAGGAGTGTGCGCCATGGTTTGGATGATTAAGGATTCAAGATACAGACGCGCAGAATGATTTCGTTCCCTGGCGACCACACGAGCTTTGTCCCAGTTAATCGTGTGTGACGTAGTTGCGCAGTGTTCGGCTAGGGCATTCGACGCAACGTGTCGTTTTTGGACGTCATTCCTGTGCTCTTGAAGTCTTTTCTTTAAGTTGCCGGTTTCTCCGACGTAGACATAGGGACAGTCCGCACACGGAATGACGTACACCATACCTGGGAACTTGTGCTTTTCCAAAGGGTCTTTTACACGCACGAGCTCGTGCCTGAGTTTCCGGGAGGGAACGTGCGCAGCCTGCACGTCATATGAGCGCAGAACTCGTGCAAGGGTCTCGCTTACGCCTGGGAGGTAAGGTATCGCAGCCCGTTTTTGAGGGGGTCCAGGGTGGCTGGTACTGCACGAGCCAGCTGGCGCTCTACTGAGTCAATAAAGGGCTCAGGGTAACCACAAGCCGTCTATTCACGCCGCACAAGTGCATTGTCCGCCATGCAGTCTTCCGCTGCAGTGCACACATTTTTCGCCCGACGAAGAAGAGAGCCGACAACAGACCTCTTTTGCGAAGCAGGATGCACCGATGTGTAGTCGAGGTAGCGACCAGTGTGAGTCTGCTTCCTAAACACTTTGAACACTGAAACAGTCGTTGACGTACCTGATGACATGGAGACCGATAGACATGGCCGTGGATGTTTGCGTTGCCGCCCTCGACAAGGACCCGACGTTGCCTGACAGATCCCCTATCGAGGTGCATGATCTGGCTAGGCTACTAAAGTTTTGCCTTTCAAACACATACTTCACGTTCCAAAAAACATTTTATCGGGAAGTCTACGGATCGGCAATTGGGGCGTCGATTTCGGTCACAGTCGCTAACTTAACAATGGAGGCTATCGAAGCCAGGGCGACACCGAAACTAGCTTCGGTGTCGTTTACACCGACACCGAAGGTCTTCTTCAGGTACGTCAACGGTTGTTTCAGTGTTTTGCAACGACATAACCTTGTCCTTTTCACGGCTCACCTGAACAGCATGAACACAGCAATTAAGTTTACCGTAGAAGTGGAATGTGAAGGTCAGCTGCCATTCTTGGACACCCTTGTGCAACGCGAAGGACAAAATTAATTGTTCAAAGTGTTTAGGAAGCAGACTCACACTGGTCGCTACCTCGACTACACATCGGTGCATCCTGCTTCGCAAAAGAGGTCTGTTGTCGGCTCTCTTCTTCGTCGGGCGAAAAATGTGTGCACTGCAGCGGAAGACTGCATGGCGGACAATGCACTTGTGCGGCGTGAATAGACGGCTTGTGGTTACCCTGAGCACTTTATTGACTCAGTAGAGCACCAGCTGGCTCGTGCAGTACCAGCCACCCTGGACCCCCTCAAAAACGGGCTGCGATACCTTACGTCCCAAGCGTAAGCGAGACCCTTGCACGAGTTCTGCGCTCATATGACGTGCAGGCTGCGCACGTTCCCTCCCGGAAACTCAGGTACGAGCTCGTGCGCGTAAAAGACCCTTTGAAAAAGGACAAGTTCCCAGGTGTGGTGTACGTCATTCCGTGTGCGGACTGTCGCTGTGTCTACGTCGGAGAAACCGGCAACTTCAAGAAATACCTTCAACAGCACTGGAATGACGTCCAAAAACGACACGTTGCGTCGAATGCCCTAGCCTAACACTGCGCAACTACGTCACACACGATTAACTGGGACAAAGCTCGCGTAGTCGCCAGGGAACGAAATCATTCTGCGCGTCTGTATCTTGAATCCTTAATCATCCAAACCATGGCGCACACTCTTAATCGCAACGAAGGAAATCTGTCGTCCATGTATGCCAAATGCCTTGGTCATGTCTTGAGCCGCACATAAAAAGGGCGAAAGCTCTGCCGCATGTTTCATTGTGAATAAGCCTCCCGTGGGGGCGCCGAAACGTTAATGTATCTTTAAATATATTTCAACCTTTTTTTGGTCAGTGTCTCGATCCCTTCCTTTTAAGTATGCATCATCCCGACCAGACGGGCTTCCGTCATACTCTCGATTTCACCCCCCCCCCCCCCAAATTGATTGGAAGACCGCCCTGATCACCTTCATACCCAAAGCGGGCAAAGCCATTAACACGGACAATCTCCGTCCCATCTCTCTTACTTCTTGTGTGAGAAAATGAATGGAGACGATGGTGCGCGACAGGTTGTCCAAGTTTTTGGAGACTAAAAATGCATTTGCAGACACCATGTTCGGGTTCCGCCCACTCCGGTACGCGCAGGATGTCTTGATTCAGCTCGATCATGAGATCCTTCATCCGGTCGAGTAGCCCGTCAATGACAAAGTCATGCTCGCTTTCGATTTGAATTGGTTGTTTGACAACGTGACCCACGAAAGTGTCCTAACACATCTCTCACAAGTGGATTGCGGCCAAAACACCTTCAACTATATTAAGCAATTCCTCGTATACCGACGATCATACCTTCGGATTCAGGACATGGAACACGGCCCTTACCAATTAGGCACGCGAGGGACCCCGCAGGGAGCGGTCCTCTCGCCCCTCCTATTCAATCTGGCAATGATAACACTCCCCACTCTGCTGGCGAAAGTCGAAGGCATCCGGCATGCGCTGTATGCCGACATCACCATCTGGGCGTCACACGGCTCGGCAGGAAACATGGAGACCAACCTGCAGCAAGCGGCGAACATCGTGGACGACTACGCCCATCGCTGCGGCCTTTTGTGCTCCCCGTTCAAATCGGAATTCGTGCACATACATCCCTAACCAAAGTGCACCGTCAAAATCGCCCTTTCTCTTCACAGCGAACCCTTACCCGTACGCCACAAGCACTGGGGCTCTTTATTCGTAAACATCGCAGAGCAAAGAGAACACTGGCCAAATTGCGTAAGGTGGGGGACCAGGTGGGTCGGATGACGCGTCGGGTTTCCAACAAGCGCGGGGGGCTACGATGCAAAGACGCCTTGCGGCTCGCGCATGCATTCGTAACCAGCCGAGTCCTGTACTCGGATCCTACCTCCACCTACGCAAGTTCGACGAGAATGCACTTGAAGTCATTCTCCCCAAAATGGACAAGCGTGCCCTCGACCTTCGGGTTCACACCTCCAACCAGTGCCTTCTGGTTACACTACACTAGACTCTCCAAGACGCCGTCGGGTCCCCGCCTCCCTGCCTGAGTATACACATCCATCATTCAATATGTACGGAAGAGTGCGTACACATTCCTGAACTCTAGAGATCCGCCCTGCAGGTCCGCCCACTTCCGGTTAACATGGCACGAGACCACCACAATGGCCGACGCCTCGCGCGGGCGGAAGCCTTGGCTCACCACTATGGTCACAAATACGGAGTCTTCTACGCGGACGCCTCCGGTCCGCATCATGGGGGTCGGTACACGGCCACGGTCGTCCACGAAAACACCGCAGTAAACGGACTCACCATGCGTGCACACAACATCACACACGCGGAGGAGATCGCCATCGCGCTAGCCGCCGCAGACTAGGACTCGCGGGTCATCATTCCCGACTCGAGGGCTGCCTGCCGCAATATCGCACAAGGGTACACTCCACGCTTTGCCCACAAAATCATCCTCGTCCCCTACCAATCGGGCCTCGAACCTAATCACGCTTACACCTTTAAGGAAGTCACACAATTCTATCAATCCGGCCACTCCGTCTATCCCAATCCCTGTAAGGGCCTCACGAAGGCGGAGGAGCGAATCCTCCTTCGCCTTTATACCCAAACTTTCTTGTGCCCGGCAATATTAAAACACTTCGTAGTGTTGCCAGGTTTCACTATATATAGCCAAATTGGGCTACAGGAAAAACATTTTTGGCGTCGAATTGGACGAGTTGGATATGTGGCTATATTTGGGCTACTGAAAATCTGCGACTTGGCTTTGTTTGGGCTATAAGTGGCGCCCTAATCCAGGCTCCAGAGGTGGCTCTGATCGGGTAGAAGCAAATCCCGAACGCTATGTTTTAGCTGGCTGAGCCGGCCGCGTGGCTGTGAGTGTGTGCGTGCGCGAAAAGACCCCCCCCCTCCCCCCACTTCCCTTCCCTTCCCTCTCTGCGCCGTTGTCTGAGCCGATGGCTTTGATCTTTGATGCACTTAAACTTAAACCCTGCTTGACCGTTATGCACCCGATCCCCGGGAATCGGGATGAACCTGGGAGTAGCGGGTTTTTCACATTACGAGATCTGTTAGAAAAGTATCCAACCTTTTTTTTTTTTTTTTTGCGAACACCTAATGGATATGAACCAAGTGCGCTTGCATCACCCGACCTTGAACGTTCATGCGCATATGTGAATTTTTTCCCGCCTGCCGATAGCGTCAGTCGCTGGGACGCAGCATTTGAGTGGGGTAGTGCGCAGTGCTCTCGTCGGTTTATTTATTGCAAGGAAAATTACGGAACTACTGGAGCAGCGCTACAGCATCAAATTTTGCCAGAAACTATGCGACAGCCAAGTGGAAACCATTTGGAAGATTCAGACGGCTTTCGGTGACGATGATATGAGTAGCACACAAATTAAGGAGTGGTACAACCGGTTTAAAGACGGCCGCACATCGGTGGAGAGCGAGCACATCAGTCGGCCATCAACATGCCGAAATGACCAGGTCATTGCCGAAGTGAACGCTGTGGTCATGTGGGGCCGTCGTGTGACTATCCAAGAAATTGCGGAAGAGGTGGGCGTGAGCACTTTTTCTGCACATTGCACTATGACCGAAGATTTGGCCATGAAGAGAGTTGCGGCGAAATTTGTGCCGAAGCTGCTCACGGTGGAGAAAAAGCAATTAACTTCGTGTTTAAGTCTCCCAGGACATGCTGGATTCCACAGTGACCCCGACTTCATGAACACCATAATCACTGGTGACGAGTCTTGGGTGTACGGGTACGACCCGGAAACCAAACCCCAGTTCGCACAGTGGAAGCATTCCACGTCACGAAGACCAAAGCATCACGCACGTCACAGCATCACGCAGGGGGGCCCCCTGCGTGATGCTGTGCGGCGCAAGAGACCGGAGTTGTGGTCAACAGGAAATTGGCGCATCCATCACGACAATGCTCCTGCACATTCCTCGTACTTGATTCAGACTTTTTTGACGAAAAACCAGACTACTGTAGTTCAACAGGCTCCTTACTCTCCTGATATGGCCCCCTGCGACTTCTGGCTGTTTCCCAAAATCAAGAGGCCATTGAAAGGAGCGCGATTTCAGACAAGATAGGACATTATGGCTGCAACGACAGCTGAGCTAAACTCCATTCCGAAAGAGGCCTCCTCGGAATGCTTCCAACAATTGCAGCACCGCTGGGAGAAGTGTGTGGAGTCCCAAGAAGACTACTTTGAGGGTGATTAGGTTTCTAACGCTTCAGTTATGCCAGTTTTTTTTTTTTCTTCGGCCAAAGGTCGGATACTTTTCTAACATGACGATGCTCAGGCAAGGAAAGTAATAACAAAGGGTCGGGGCCGTCGGGCGATCGTGTCGCCGTCATCAAAGAAGGGAAGCACGGGTGGATGAGACGCCCCAGTGTGTTCATGGTCATGACTTAATTCTAGGTGCAGTATCGCGCTGGGCACAGCTTTCGAGCTATACTCCACATATCTCGCGCGAAGCTTTCCTGCCATTTTCCTTTACGTACTAGATTAATTTTTGTTCATGCTTAATTTTACATTCATTTCGACAGGTTCGACGTATGATCAGATCCTGCTCAGAGAGGAGAATCCAAACATGCGGAAGTGGGCCAAGTATGCGAGAACGTATAAAAAAGAATGGGAGCAAGACCCCGAGCCAAAGGTGGGTTCTGGTGCTTTTACTTCGACATGCTTTGCCAGTAACGTCACGGATGCAGATAGTCATTCTGCTAAAGTGCTAATACCGAAACATGTTTGCCACGATGACATCAGTGCACCACGTCACATGAACTTCACCCACCGTGTTAGCTTAGCTTGTGAGGTGTCGCGCTGTTGGCTCGAGGACGCGGGTTTGATTCCCGGCCACGGCGGCCGCATTTCGATCAAGGCGAAATGCAGGAACACCCGTGTACTTAGATTTAGTTGTACGTTAAAGAAACCGAGGTGGCCAAAATTAATCCAGAGTCCCCCACTGCGTCATGCCACCCAATCATATCGTGGTTCTGGCTCGTAAAACCCCAGCAATTATTAGAGAGTTTTAGAATAGGGGTCTCAAACGTTCTGGAGCTCCAAAGAAATAGCGTCGAAGCCACTGCGCGTGCGGAAGACGCAAACTGTGTTTGCATTTTAGCGTCGGGCACGCTATTTCATCGATTTAGCGAGAGCCCTAAAAGCTGCGCAAAAGCTTTTGTCAACAAACATTCGAAGCGACGGCTCTAACCTATCCCCCAAACTGGGCTCGATTCGTGGTAACGCGTGAAGTTTGTAAGCTAGAAGAAGTGATTGTGCTTATCGCTTTCTCTCAAATAACATGTTTAATGAAGATTGATTCATTAGACGCCACTGATTACGAATTCAAATGGTCGATTTCATGGCTCGTAGGCCTAACACGGATTGACTTGGCTGGGTGAAGGTACGTAAAGTTGATTACTCAAAACTAAACGAAACAAGTTGCGTGCTGCTAATAGAATAAGTTCTAAATTGTTATTAAACATGAATATCTAAATTACTCTTTTTATAATAAAATGGAATGTTTTATTTTGATATTTATTCCCCAACGCTAACACCCGCAAAGCTCCTTGGGGCCCAAACTTTAGGGGCCCCTATTCGAAAATTTTATTAGGACATCAAGATGGTTTGCTTTTTGGCAGTTACCGGTTTTCACAGCATAACCACTGTTATCAATTTGTTGTTTACCTTTGCTCTTTGTGCGCCGTCGCGGCTTTTACCATGTTGACCGAGTTACGTTCGGGACGTGCTCGTCGTCGAAAACGACTGCGCGTCTTACACGACTGCGCGCTTCTTACACTGGTGTGCCGTTTTGCGCAGTAATCTTTTAAAGCTTCGCATACACCGATTCAGACAGCGAGTGGCATCTGTTGTCTGACACTTTATTTTAACGCATGTTCGTGCCGTGCTAGAGACCTATGATGGCGGCCAGGTTGATGTAAATGGACAGAATATAGCATATAGAGCATGTACCAGCTAACCCGGGCCAAGCTCATTGAAAAAAAAGCGAGAAAACTAGATAGGACGATGAGACAAATAACAAGAGATATCATAGCGCGAAAGACTTGTTTTAGTTCATACAAAATAGAAGCCGTGAGCACGTCGCAGATCGCTGGACAGCTGAACTTTTACGCCGTAGGCAGAGATGACGTGAGAGATCGATGATACTTAACATTATTTTGTGTTCACCACTCCTAAAAAGCAGAGTTTGTAGTTAATATTACTCTAAACAACTAAAAATGATAACTTAGTACTATCTGTCGTATAATAAAAGCACTCATTTCGGCCTCTGCAGTGATTCGCTGAAACTTGATAGCTTCCGGGCCCAACCAAAAAGTGTTCTGTGCAAGCATGATGTCGCTGTTGTTGATGTCAAGGGCCGACCGTCGCGGCGGCATGGACATTTTGTTACGACGTACGGGTTGTGCAAAAAAGGATTGCCGTAGTCGAATGTGAAAATATGCACGCAAATAAAACTACAAATAAAAATGTCTACATTTGGGTACGAATTTTTTGCACTTTTTTGTGTTTGGCTACATTTGGGCTACAACTTCTCTAACTTTTGGCTACGCCGCCTCGTCGGACCTGGCAACACTGACACTTCGAGCCCGCTTGCACGGGGAAGTGCCCGCACTGTGAGGAAAATTCTTCTGACATTTTCCACATGGTGTGGGCGTGCCAAAAACCGCACACCTACCCCCTCTACCCAAGCCTTCCCGGGAGGACTGGGAGGCAGTCCTGCTCGGCTGCTCTGACCTGACGGCCCAACGGGCCCGGGCCGCAGTCAAGGCCAATGGGCTCGCATATGGGGAGCCCACCTAGTGTTTTCTACGGGGCGGCCCCTTATAAGGACTGCACCCCACACTTCCTGTAAAAAACTTCTGTAAATAAATATTTTTCAGTCAGTCAGTCAGTTGCCACCATTCTCTTGCCCACTCCCTCCCTGTGACGCCAGCGGTGAGCGCGGAGAGATGTATTGTTGGCGCGTTTTCGCAGTATACACCTGGGGTATGCATTTTCCATAGCAGCACTCATTCTAGAACTCATTTGATGGTGTTTTGCTTGAAGCCCCAAAATGAAACGTGTGTGCTCGTGAAAATTAATATAGGCTATATCACATTACTGCCAAATTCTTTGCGGTCGTGTTAATCGTTGCCCGCCTGTGCCTTTCATCTTTATCTTACTGCCTCTTTGAAGCGTTGTGCAGGAAACATTATTTGGGCTATTGTTATGTCTTTGCTCTGGAAAATACGTAACTAGCATGAAGCTTTAGTACACCTCAGCCAGCCTGGTGTTGCTCATATGATTCGTCGGATTCTGTGCCAAGCACCACGAAAGAAGTTCCAGGATTAGGATTTACGCAATAAGCATCGGCGTTGATTTCCCGCACATAATATTGTCTTCTAGGACACATTGCGTTTTTACAGTCCCCGAGTGACCGAACATAGATGCACAGTAAATATAAAAGACAAATAAATGTGAGGTAAGCAACGCATTATTAACATTCATGTTTGCTGTAAAGAAATCTTTTAGTTTCAACTTTTGTCCTCTTGAATAATAGCCGTAGTACCTGAGCCAAAATTATTTGCAAGGTTTGGATGGCAACGCTTATCGTAAAATTGTTTTTTTTCAGTCCGCCCTCGTTTCAGTAATGCAGGCGCCACATTTTTGCTCACACTTTCAAAATGAATTGAAATAATTAATTTGTAATTGTACCCGTCGCACAGAGTGGCACAACTGCAGACCTTCGGAAAATGGTTAGCGTTTCAATAAAAGTAAAATAACCTGATTGTGATCAAAACGACGGTGGCGGGTGGGATGAGGATGCTAATGACGATGTAACTCGGAAAAAGTGCAACAGGCTTGATGAAAGCTGAAACGCGATACACTGGTGAAAAGAGCCCTGTAGACTACAAGATAGCAGGTTAGTTTACAATATTACCAAAACAACTGATACAAACCTGGATACACGCATCCGCTTCACACGGTTTTTCATATTGCAAATCCACCGTGCACTTACTTTCGTAGTAGCACGAACTTACGTCACCAGCCGTACAGAATATAGACACCACAATGTAGTCTCCTTTGCTGAACACGTAACGACCACGAAGCTTTTTATCTTTATGATCAGTGCAACGTGTAGTAACCTGGCTATTCTTGAGGTGAATACCAGTTTCCAGGTTAATTTTGTATTCTTTGCTTTTCAGATCAAGTATAAACCTGCATGATAAAGAAAATCTTATAAGTAGGATTACTAGTTTTGAGACATCAACGACAACAACATAGATCATACAGCTGTGATACCGCGTACCTGGAAAGCATATACACTTTTCTAATCTTGTAACCCCCGCCCAAACCACTCAAATTCTAATGAATCAAAACGCCTGCAATTTCTTAGATGAAGAATTACTCTGGAGTGTGAAAGTGGTGTCATCGGAACCATCGTAATTTTACAGTTGCTGCAGGTTGACTGAGTTTGCTCAGTCAACCTACACCAACTATAAAATTACGATGCCTATTCGGGAATGCGGTTTAAGAGCGCATATCTTTTGTAACTCTTCAAAAGCAGCGCCGAAACGACATCGTAAATGCTAAATCTTTCTTTGCCTAGTTGAAACCAAGGTGGGAGGAATGTCGTGCTGAATGACGCGGCCATTTTATCTCCTAAAAATGTACGTCAATGCCGGAGATAGTGGAGCCTAATAGTTGGCAGTTCATCTATCCTTTCAAGAAAATTGCCATTAGCAATCGATCTTACCGTCGGTGGGAAATTCTTTATATCCTTTATATAACCATAATAATGAAAGCGGAGCATACTAGGGACCCCAGTTGGCATCAAAGGGGTTCATTGAAGGCCGGCGTAAACCTAATGGCAAGTACCCTGGGACCCAAGTTGGTGTCAAAGACGTTCATTCTAGAGTGGCACAGAGCCAGAGTTACGTACCCGGTGACATAAGGTGGTCCGACGATTGATGTTGAACCTTGTTCCTCCAGCACAGCAGTCCGGTGCTCTACCCTTTAGACCATGGACTCGTTAGTGACTCAGGTTAGCGGTAAAGAGGTTAGACGCGGTCAAAGGGACACACCGCAAACTTGGTGAAGTTCTTAAAAGATGCAAATAGCAGTAAAATGTGTGCAGGTACCGACGGAATAAAATAAACAGCGCGCCTCGTGCTTCAGAGAGCTCAGACGCGCACGAGGTGCCGAGAAAAGCGGATGTACTAGTCGTACTAGAAAAGACTCCCTCGTTATAAGCGGCCACACGCGACGAAATTGCAGTCGCTCGGGCTCTTGCGAACGAAGTGGCAGGATATCGAACCCGGCCAACCAGTGCTTACCTCGTTACATCAAAAAAGTGTTTGGCGTGCCCATAAACACCCTGAACCGAGTGCCCGCTACGAGACTTGGCGGTGTCATTGACCACGTGTTCAACGAAGAGGTCGATCTAGCCCCTTACGTGTACATACGTTTCGTATTGAAGTGCGCATCGGTCTGTACTTTCGATAATTAGATTGCTGCGGTTGAGCAAGCATCAAAGAAAAGAAAATATCACTTAAGAAAAAAAAACTAGAGGACACCTAGACGCTTTTAATGAGTAGGGAATTAGAAAATATTATTGCCCATTTGAATGGCGCTTAACAGTCCTTCGAGTTTGGCGCTACGAGTGATGTAGCACAGGGGTGCTGCCTGAGGCAGCGAGCAGCAGCAGCCTGCAGTGCCAAAGGCTGTCTGACTTGCCCCTGTCTTGCCTATGTAGTTGTAGGCAACGCCACGTCACGACCTCACCCCAAATTGTATCCCTTGCTTGGAAAACCCCTGCTGCCTAAGGACACAGGGCTTAATTTTTCAATGTTGTTTTGCGCAGAAAATCAGTCGACTGACAACGGCTATACCTTTGTTCATAACTAATAATTATTTCGAATATTCTTCAAACCCCTGCTTGTTCATCTGCAGGTGATGTGCCCAGCACAATCTACCCCAGCGTTGGCGCACCTCTCACCTCTGAAGGAGGCTTTTCTGGTGAGTGTCCAATTTGCGTGATAAGCTTGGTAATAAACTCGTAAGCAGCAATGTTAAAGAATGCTGCGAGTTATTTCACTATTTGCCAATGATCGAGAGCCAAAAGGTGCCCTCTGTCATTTACACGTGCTTATCGTGGCTTCAAGGCCGCAACGGTGCCTTCAAGTATCGTATTTGGTTAAGTTGAAGATTAGTGCCGAATGCAGCTTTTTACGCAAGAGGAATTCTACCACGAAATGTTTTCCCTAGATTGCACGTGTTTGAATTTTGTCTTTAAAAGGGTTTCAGTTATTCGTCTCTACTTTTTTGTCAAGTTCGCTTCTGTGCAGGGCTCCCGCCAAAAAAAAATTTCGTCAGAGAAATTCGAACAAAATAATTGAAGTGGAAAGCCGCACTGACTAGCTAAGATCTCCAGGACCAACTTTGGACCATCCAGAAAGCCCGGGAAGCTACCGAGAGACAGGGTCTCTCTGCTGCCCCGGGCACGGCCTAGGCCCACATCATCAATTTGCAGGATATTGTAGCGTGAGCTACAATGGCCGAGATTGAGCAGTTTCGCGTGGCTCCTGGAGAGCCGTGCTGCGCATGCGCTAGGAGCAATGACGTCACACTGCGCACAGCTGGCGCGCCGGGCCTTTGGCCGGCGTTTGCGCTGGGCGCTTGATCGTTTGCGCTGGGCATTTGCCAGTGTGGCATAGCCATGGAGTAGGAGAGCGAAATTGCTGCTCAGTGGCGCAGAAGAGCAGAGAAGCTTAACTCATCGGGTCCCGAAGTAGTTGCCTGGCAATTAGCAGTTGAGCGTAGGAAGAACGAACAGAAAAAGGCTAAACGTGCTGCGGAGACACCGGAGCAAAGGGAGGAACGTCTAGCAAAGCGGCGTCGCCAGGAGGCTGAGCGACATGCCCGACCGTCTCAGCAGCAGCAACAACAAGACGCCGTCGATGACGTCAAGGCTCGCAGATTGACTGACCATATGGTGAAACTTAGCGAAAGCACCAGTGCGACTCCAACCTTCGAGACGTACTTCGTAAACAATCCGTTTGGATATGTGTGCGACATGTGTGAAAGACTGTGGCACATGAAATACTTGACGCCAGTAAGTAGTGTCATGCGTGAAACGTTGAGTTTAGCAGCGCCGCCTGAGTGGGGTGAAACCGTGGCGCGGGTATGTACAACGTGCAATAACTTTTTCGTTAAGCAGAAGATTTCACTCTTTAGCGTTAGGAATGGGTATCGTTACCCGCCCATGCCACCAGGTCTACCGGTTCTGAACGATGTGGCCGACTTAGCTCACACTACGTATATCCTGGCATTGCCGAGGTAAGCCACTGCAAAATTTTCTATAAAGTTGTTTCACACACACACGCGCGCACACATACACACACACGCACACGCACGCACGCACGCACGCACACACACACACACACACACACACACACACAAGAAATTCAGGGCGACAATTACGCGACTTCAAGCTCAAGTGGCCAGCTGCCGGAAAACCAGCGCAAGACTGCAGAAGCGGAAGACAAAGCTACAGCCATGCATTTCGCAGGCCCTGGCCGCTGTCCACCCGCATGTCTCGGAGGAGGTATGCTACCTTCTGTCTGCACATATTCGTTTGAGACCTAGGGGAAAGGGCAAGCGGTTTCCTGTGTGGTCGGACAACTTTCGTGGTCCGGGAGAGTACCGTTTTTTTTTGTTTTTTTTTTTTGCTCTAATTTTATTGTCTGCCTACGCAGAGGCATGATACCTGGGGTCATTGAGTCGATTGCAACAAGTACTCGTACTTGGAATGTCATATATATATATATATATATATATATATATATATATATCATCAACAATAAGTAGAACCATCGATATCAGTCTGTTACTTTTGTGATTTATTTTTAATTTTGTCACACCTCTGGGACGAATCAGAAGTCGGTACCTAACCGGAAGTTGCTGCGCAATAAAAAATTGTGTCACTCGGTGCTCATGCCTCTAAAAAATAACGGCTCTCTGGCGCTCCGATAACGCTTTTTATTAGTTATTACAGTTAGCACGAGTTAGTCGTAGGTTCGGTTTGAGCAGTGAATTAAATTTTACGCGTAAGTGTCAAATGGCCCATTGAGCGAAATTGAGCTCCACTATAGGTGCGAAGCATGCAGTGATGCATGGCTAATGTGCTCATAATTGCCCGTAAACGTGGCCTCCCCATTACTGCAGAAGAGAAGTGAAATTCTACGCTGGAACGATGAGCGGCAATGCAGACAGCTATGGATGACGACAACGACGAACGCGGTAGCGCTCGGCACGCGGGACGCTCCGCCCTCGGTCGCGCCGAGCGCGAGCCGCTTGCTTACCGTGACTACGACGACGACGGCAGGAGACACCGACAGCCCGCGCGCATAATGTGCTTCGCACCTAAAGAAATACGAAGGCGTCACGCAATGCAAGCCACACTCTTGAATCGCTACACTACGCACAAGACGACGAGAAGCCTTATTTAAAGAAAAACAAAACAAAAATGTCGCAGTTTCGCCCGAAAGGCGAAGCATCAATTGCGACAGCAAATTAGCAGAGAGCTATTCAGCGTAGGGATAGTAGTTTTATCGGCTGCATAAACTTGGACACATTCGCTTACTAACTGAACAAGCGTGGTATCAGCGTGCACAAGCACACATGAATAGATCACACTCGATGAACGCAGACAACCACTGTCAAAACGCTGCCAGCAAGCGCAGCTGCCGTAGCGAGGGAAGGTTCGTGCGGTCTATCGCTTCAACGGAAACTGAGCGGCCGAATGCACAGCGCATACAAAGGTCAGAGCCGTGTGGAGATCGCTTGCAAGATACGGCGCGCGCGACAACACCGGCAGCCCGTACCGGCGCTAACATAATAAAGAACCAAGCGCAAAGCGCAAATTACAGTAAATGAACGCATTTGTTGGCAGACTAGAAGCCTCCTCCCGCGCTGCCCTCCTGCTTTGCTGATTTTGCGTGGGAGATTGCGTCGCCAGTTCCCCTTGCGCCCGGTTGCAAGATACGCAGTTGGTGCTGCAGCAAAGCGTCCAAGGCCGCCCTTCAGAGTTTACTCTCTGCACTACGCCGTGGGGCCCACGAACGACTTGTCGCGGACACATGTGAAATTTACCATCTGGCAGTTGACAAAGGACATGGCATCGTATTTCAATGGCTGCCAAGTCACTGTGGTACCCTTGGAAACGAGCAAGCAGACGCAGCCGCTCGATCTTCACATACGAGTGCCGATTGCGTCGATATCCCTATGTCCAGAACAGACGCAGCGGGAAAGCTCCGCGCGCTTGCTCGCGAGCTTACGTTAGCTCACTGGAATTCAACAGACTTTAAAAACCACCGCCTCTGTTCCCTGGATCCTAATCTGAAGCTCCTTACATGGCTTACCACGACGTGAGGTCTCTCTCATTTGTCGCCTATGGCTTGGAGTAGCTTTTACCAAGGCGTACTCCTATCTTATCGCAATGGCCAGCAGTCCAGATTGTGAAACTTGCGGGTGCAAAGAGACGATCGCACATCTTCTGTGTGATTGTCGTTATTTCAGTGCACAAAGGAAAGTCCTGAGCATCACGCTCGACAAGATTGACAGCCGTCCCCTTACGGAAGTCAGAATTGTTGGTCCCTGGTCCCAGCCGACGTCGGCACGAACTGCTCTAAAAGCTCTAGTACGCTTTTCAAAGCTTGTCTTTAGCTTGTCCTCGCTTCCGCTTTGAACTTCTTGTCATACTTACTCAGGATTATCTGCCGTGGCAAAACTGACAGCGGTCAGTTTTATTTTTACATGCAAAGCGCACGCACTAAACTGTGCCGTTTCGAACCATTCATCTGCAGAAGTGCTGGCACCCTGAAAAAAAAAAGAAGCGACATATATTTCTGAATGAATGAATTGTTCGACTTACTCTGCCCTATAGTTATTCAGCTTTGGTCATTCGCACATCGCTCACTGATTATCTCTCTTCTGAAGAAACTGTGCATTCAGTTATTTGAATATCGACTTTATCAACTTCCGCCCTTTTTAATCCCAATACAAACCGTTTACAGGCCACTGTTCATTCATTGCACACTTACCTTATAAAATAAACAAGCACCTCAATGGAATGGTCAGGTTGTTAACGCTCACTGATGCGCAACACACTAATCCAACGATATGCGCTTATTCCTTACAGTGGAGTCACAAGTGGTCGCTACAGGATACCCCAAAATACATTAAAAAACTGACAGTCCCTTTAGCATACGCCAAAGAGGATGAACGCGAAAGCCTGCTTGCTCAAGCGATATTCATTAAATTACTTGACATTGCCTTCGAATACGTTGTTACTTCTTTTTGCTTGTTTTTTCTGACCGAAGATCGCGGGTTTGAGTGCCTTAATTTACGCTACCATAGTTAACTGGGCCTGAATATACCTCGGCCTAATTAACACCAAAGCTCGAGGGTGCAACTCCCACCAAAGGTCGTGGGAGCGAGTGCCTCAATGAACTCTATATTAACTAACTGTGCTTTAATTAACTTCCTCTTAAAGTCAAAGGTGGAGGGTTCGACTCCCACCAAAGGTCGTGGGTGTAGCAGAGCCATGTAAGCATGGCGTCGCCCTGCTAACCATCAAGTACGATGCACGCGTGACCTGTTACGTCACGTCTGCTCTGCCTATGTAATCACCTTTAGCCCAGCAATAAACGTTGTTGATCACCCGACTGTCGGCCCGCTCAGAGTGGGTTAACACCTTAATTAACATGATGACAATGGTGACCCACGCACCTTCAAAATTGTTGCATGAGCGTTGCTTGTTTGCTCGTAGATGACGGTGACCCGCACCCCATCACAATTGTTTTGTGGGCGCTTGCATATAGGTCAGACGCGATGCCGCGTCAGAAAATTACTCCACCTAGTCATCATCGTGTACGATTTCGCTTTGGTGACCCGGTTTTCGCTCAAGGACGTTGAAGTTCGGCTGAACGATAAGACTTAAAGGGCTTTCGCCTTAACAGTGTGTGAAGGTTCGTGGGCCGAGGTGCTAAGCACCAGTAAGATGTGTATGGGGGACATTGTCTTTATCTCCTTCACGTCTGATCACATGTGACTTATATAGACAACAAAAGCAAAGAACACATAGAACACTTAGGTATATAAAGGGAAGGCTTCCTTCCCCTATCCTAACCTCCATGCGTACCCTGTATAGTTTGTTATACCTGCGTGTCTTCGTTTTCACCTGATAACCGACTATCAGTCTCGCGGCCGTGCACTCATGGTACGCAGAATGTGTGTGGGCGTATCGGTTTGTGAAGCTGTCCGCGTCCTGACCAGGGACGCACATCTACCGCTCTGGGACTCGAGGGACTTGCCAGGCCCATTGGAGAAAAGCTCCGCTGGATTCCGCCAGCGTAATTGTGCTGGCAGCACTGCTGCTCGGTCTCGCCGCTCGGTCTCGCCACCAGCTCTCAGGAGGGACCGCATGCAGGCGTTAGAACGAGGGTGGACCGCCAGCCGCCCGGGGTCGTTCCCTGGTCCCGACGAGTCCTCAAGGCGGACCCGTAGCCGCCTTGGTCGCCGCTTTCACTCCAGATCATCGCCGGCAGTTGTTCGGACCCGTCCAAATCGAGCGCGTGCTCTGCTCACGTGTCACGCCCACACTTCATCTTTCACCCCGTCCGTCCAGCACACTCGTCTCCACTCGTCACAAATGTCATAGTGTGTTCCTTTGTATTGTCCCAACTGGCAGCGACTTCAAAGATAATTACTTATTCAGGAAATTACCACAGCATTGTCAAATTTATGGCTAAACATATGTTTAAGTTGAGAGACCTGTTTGAAGGCCTTTGAAAAGTCGGTAAAGGTTACGTCAATTTATAATTGCTCCTTGCGCGTCACCTCTACGAAATGCGTGCTGGTAAAATGACTACTTTGAAAACCATGCACGCTGCGAAGGGGAGACGGGATTTTATTCTTCTACATAAGTTGTCCCATATTTTTAATAATGTGTTCAAGAATTTTATAATAAGTGATTAGGAAAGAGATAAGTCTTAGGATCGAAGGGGCTGATACGTTAGAAAACTCGCGCACTGGTGCCTTAACGATCTTCTAGACCGCTGAAAGGCAGCGATAGCGCTTTGATACTAAAATATAAGGTATAGATACCTGCTAACCATGTCAGTTGGCTTTTAAGAAGCTGTTTTATATTTCTTCTGGACCACTACCTTTCGTTTCAGCAAGATTTAAGAACAGTGAATAAATGCTGCAGATAATGTGTTTCTAGAGATGATAGCGTTCCGACTTAGTCTCTGTAGTTATGGCACACCTGTGTCGTCATACTGTTTTTAGTGATTGGAGGATATATACTCCAACATCGAGCATAGACTGTTCTTATTTGCTGTCCATACTGCAAACTTGTCCAGTTTCCTACATAGTCATCAGCGACTTTGATGCCCAAGATCCCATGTGGGGCTCTGGTTCGACGAACGCCCGTGGTACAAACATAGCTGAATTCATACTTAGTGAAGGCTTGATTGTGATGAACGATGGCTCGCCAACATGCCTTCGAGGAGCTTACCACAACAGTTGTTTTGACATTGCATTTGTTTTGAGGAGCCTACTGTCTGCTACACGTTGCTATGCTGATGGCGACACCCATGTAAGTGACCATCAGCCAACATATATCGAGTTGAAATGGTTACGTCCCCCTGCTGTGCACACTGTGCGCTGCATCGATTGGCCAACATTTAAAGAATCTTTGAACAACGCCTTTCAGACTACCAAATCGCCGTTCAGTGTTGAAGATCTCATCGCAACAACCTTACGCGACACAACAAAGCAACTCAGCGTACCTACACTTACATCACATATTGATGGCCAGTACGAGTGACTTCGCCCGATGCGGCATCGAGCAGAGGAGAAATACAGGACAGAATCACCATTAGATGTATCTGCATCTCGCCCCGCTCAACGTCATGTCCTAAGGCACTTTGACAAGCTCGAAAAACAACGCTGGATGACATTCTGTGTCGTGTCGCTGCGGCGACTGAAGGGCCCAGATATCGGCGATGAAAGAACACGCAGGCCACGCCCACTTCCCGAAGGCACGCTAAAGAGCCCCAGAGAGTTATTGCCGGCCGTATATGTAAGCCCCGTGACGTCAGTACCCCGTGGCTTCTGTGGGCACAGACACAGAAGATGCAAAAGCGTAGTGCAACTCATGCGTGATAACAGTGTGCGAGCACTTTACAGCCCATCTCCCTTTTTCGAACACACAAATTCGTCTTTGACCGAAGAACACAAAGATCTAGGGGGCATATCACGCATTATATAAACACAAGTAAGAAGGTGCGGTGCAATCAATGATTCATTCATCAATACCTCACCGAATCGAACGGTTGGCTACTCTGCCTGCTGTGGTCGCATACCCCGTTGTCGAGGGCACCTGACTGGCCGCTAATGAGACAGTGGAATTGTCGCCAATCGATTCAGCCGAATCATCGTCATTCAGGAACTCGTAGGTCCCTTCCGGCTTCTCCCGTTTTGGTATACGGTTCAGCATCCTACTGTTAGGCCTCAGCGTACTGCCCTTATCGGTTTTGCCTATGTAGGAGCGGTGCAGTAGCTGCTGCAATGAAAGTGGCTCTGGTTTGCATGTGCGTCACCTAAACCACATCGCCAGGACTTAATTTTTCTAGTGGTCTGGCACGGTGTCGTTTGTTGAAATACCACGCTTGCTATGTACTTATTCTCAGCGCAGTCCTTAACTATCACGTCTGGAAGACGCGATTTTATCTAGCCACGCCACTGCTGTGCCATTAAAACACAGACTCAAAGACCGCGGCCCATCAGAATTTCCGCAGAGCTGAGGCCAACAACACCGGGTGCCGCTCTATAGGCGAGGAGAGACAAGTATGGGTCATTCGATTTGAGCACGGAGTGCTTAACTGCCTGCACCATTCTTTCAATCTCCCCCTTAGCTTGCAGATGCCGCGGGCTGATGGTAACGTGACCAAAGCCGCAGTAATTTGAGAATTTCTCGAATTGGGGACAAGCAAACTGTGGGCCATTATCTGTCACAACTAATTCCGGAATGCCGTGGCGTGCAAAGATGTTTTTCAGCCTTTCGCTTACGACGACAGTCTTGGTTGACGGAAGCAATGCGACCTCCGGATAACGTGACAGCTAATCTACTACAGCGAGATAGTGACAATTGTTATAATAAAACGAAGATTAGCCCCTGTTTTTCTCACGCAAAGATTTGAGAGGGGGCTGAAATCAAAGGCTCAGAATTCTGCGGCGCAAAGCGCGCGCATGTTACACATTCTTTCACTTGACCTGCTAGGTGTTCGCTAAGGCCTCGTCACCAGACTAACTCCCTCGTCAGTGCTCGGCTTCTCGCATTGCCTGGAGGCCCATAAAGTTGCTTTGTTAGGACTTTCTTTAGTAGGCATTGAGGAATGATAAGCCTGGTACGGTTTAGCAGAAATCCCTCACACTCGACTATCATAGCTCTATCTTGCTAGTAGGCGCTAGATGAGAAAGAAGCTTTGGTTTTGCTGGAGAGCCACTGCGACGTAACGGATGCAATGCTTTTCCCATCGGGGTGGCTCAGTTGGCTAAGGCGTTGCGCTGCTGAGCATGAGGTCGCGGAATCGAGTCCCGGCCGCGACGGCCGCATTTCGATGGAGGCGCAATGCAAAAACGCCCGTGTGCTTGCGTTGTAGTGCACGTTAAAGAACCCCAGGTGGTGAAAATTAATCCGGACCCCTCCACCGCGGCGTGCCTAATAATCAGAACTGGTTTTGGCACGTAAAACCCCAGAAAGAAGAAGAAGAAGAAGAAGAAGAAGATGACAGAAGGTTCCAAGGCTGCGTGTTCGGCTCTGGGGGTTGCGGCCACGAATTGAGTAGTTCCTGACTCTTTTTTGCTTGTTAACTGTTTTTGTAGCATATTTGTTATTTAATAAGTGCTTTTTGGGTAATCAGACCAAACAGATGCCATTTTCGTCACCAGGGCCCGGGGCTTTCCCCTGGTCCGCCTCTATTCCCTCGCAGGATTTACCTGTGGACTTGTTTCTGCGTAACGGCGTCAAATCAGTTCCCGTGGCTATCGTCCCAACCAATGATGGCATCATACGGATGAAGAACCCGAAAGCGATTCAGGCGGAACTGCGATCGGCGACAGCCCATTTCCTGAATATTACAGAGGTCCGCCAGTTCGGCAGAGGAGGTATCCTTTGCTTTTCTCCAGACCAGCCCTGTGTACAAGACCTTCTAAAGTGTTCCACGTTTGCCTCCAATCCGGTAAGGGCATTCATCCCACCTCACTTGGCGTGTGTGAAAGGGCTTGTGCGTGGCGTTGATGTCAACATGTCACCAACAGAAATATTAGAGTTGTTTTCACCAGCAGGTGCTATTTCAATTTATCGGTGTGGACGTGTCGTAGACAAAAACAAAATTCCTACTGAATCGGTCATTGTAACATTTGCAGGGACAGATAGGCCAACAGAAATCAAGGCATGGCCCCTAATCTATCGAGTGGAACCTTTATCCCCTCGCCCTCTTCAATGTGTAAAGTGCTGGCGCTACGGACACACAATGAAAGGATGTAGGTCTGCTCCTAGATGCCAAATTTGTGGTGAGGAACATAATTCCAGCGCATGCACCAACAAAGAAGAAAAGTGCTGCCTCTGCAGTGAAGGTCACTCTGCTGATTATTTGAATTGCTCAGCAAGGGCACGAGAACTACAGATTCTAGAAATCGTTGAGCGAAGACGTTGTTCTCGTCAAGAAGCCATAGCTGAAATGCAGGCTAGAACACAGGGGTACGCAGGTGTCACAGCCCGTCATACAATGTCCACGGAAGCGTCTCTTTCAATTTCAATTGCCGATGCTGTCGAAAGGGCAATGGAGAAGGCCATGGAGCGCCTAGCTGGAAACCTTTGTGAGTCCTTGTCACAAATCTTAGCTACCCAGATGGCGCAGATATTCGGCACAACGGCACCTATCACTATAACTTCGCAAACTACTGAGTGTTCACGACCATCAAATGAAGAGGTAGCTCCTAAACTCATGTCCCAAGATGATCAAATTGCTGGTCCATCTGTTGATGCAAACAAAAATCACAGTGAAAGCATCAATGAGGAGGCACAAAGCTCAGAGGAAATGGACATGGACCCCCGATCGCTAAAACGTTCAAGATCCCCTTTGTCGAAAACAGCCACTACACTTATTCACTCAAAGACCAAAAAATACCTGAAAGAAAACCTTACAAAGAACGATTTCTTAAAAGACAACATTTTAAGCAAGGCAGTTACTGAGTCAATCCTTTCGCAACCATAGGATTCCTCAAAATTCTTCATTGGAATTGCCGATCCATTCACTCTTCCGTAACAGATTTATTGTATTTGGCATCGAAATTCTCCCCGGATATTATTGCACTACAAGAAACATGGCTTTCAACACATCAACCTTTTCATATAAATAACTTCCGATCTTTCCGATTGGACCGTCCTTCGAAAGGCGGCGGCTTAGCCTTCTTCATTAGTAATAGAGTTAGTCTTAAGGTGAAGATTTCATACAAACATATGTCCCCTGAAAGTGAAATTTTTGCCTTAGATGTAACCTTACCGGGCTGCCTACCATTCTCTTTAGTAAATGTATACTTTCCTGCGGGTGTGCAAGACACTCGATCTTTGGATTCCGCGTTGACGTCATGGTGCAAGGATAAAATCCTTGTGGGAGATTTCAACTCCCATCACACGTGTTGGGGTTTTCGGACAGACCAATGTGGCAAACGCTTGTGGAATTGGTCAACAGATAATAATATGACTTGTCTCAACACTAGAACTCCTACATTTGTTTGTAATCGATCGCGCTCAGCCTTGGATTTAAGTTTCATAAGTTCATCTCTCACTAGTTCATCTTGGGCAGCCTTGGACTGTGCCACCAACAGTGATCACTGTCCAATAATATTTGAAATTGCTTGCCCGTTAATACCATCGTGCTCTCAGATCCGAGTATTCGTGAACTACAATAAATTTAAAAATGATTTAAAAGCACATTTGGCCCACCATTCTGAAGAGCGCGAAGAATACAAACCTATGAAAATTTGTGCTGCTATCAAACGATCATACAAAGAGGCTGAATTTATTATTGAGTCTGCCAAGAGAGCCTCTCATAGTCCTTGGTGGAATCCAGACTGTACACGAGACTACAGACGAAGAAAAGCAGCTTGGAAGCAACTACTCTATAACCAGTCCCCCAAAAATTGGGCTGATTACAAATTTTACGCCGCTATATTTAAACGCACAGTCGCTCAATCAAAAGAAGATTATGATAGGAAACACTTCGATTTCCTTTCAAATCCCAAAAACAAAAAAGCGCTGTTTAGATATATGCGAAATCGCAAAATTCTGCCACCACCAATTAATATTGATTATGTAACACTAACATCTGATGAAATGACAAAATCCCTAGAACAGATTGCGAAAGGCCTTGAGCGTAGATTCACGTCATCTATGTCACAAAACTTGCAAAAACCAGCCCTAACGTCAGACTTTAATGAAGTTACTTTGCCTGAATTAGCTCCAGTAATTCGAAACTTACCCGTGTCAGCTCCAGGTCCTGATGGAATTACAGTGCATATGATAAAAATTTTATTCGAACTATCTCCTTCTGATCTTTTAAGCATTATAAACTATTCTCTAAACAACGCCTGGATACCATACGATTGGAAACTAGCTAAAGTAATCCCGATACCTAAAAAACAAGGATTAGGTTACTCCATAGAAAATATCAGACCTATCTCTCTTACTTCTAATATGGTTAAACTCATAGAGAGGGTTCTACATTACAGAATTACTGTCTGGATGTCGGATAATTTAATATTAAATCCAAATCAAATAGGCTTCAGAGCTGACTGCTCTATATGGTGTGCCCATGCTGATTTAGAGAGCCGCATACAACTCGCTAGAAAAAGAAGACAATATGCCGCTTTAGTGACATTAGACATAGCTAAAGCATATGACTCCGTAGAACATACAGTTCTACTGAATGTACTACGGAATCATAATGTCCCAAATTATATAATTGCGTGGTTGGCAGAATTTTTGAGATCAAGAGAATTTTATTGCTTTAAGGATGGCTGCTTTTCGTCTAAGTTCAAACAGACTCGTGGTGTCCCCCAAGGAGCAGTCCTATCTCCAATATTATTTAACATATTAATGAGTTCAATTCCAGCCAGTCAGGACGTGCAAGTTTACGTTTATGCAGACGATATTGCATTCTTCGCCGCCGACAACGACATATATTCTTTATACCAAAAATTGCAGAGATACTTGAGTATGCTTGAGGTATGGCTTCAATCACTTGGCATGTCATTAAACGTAAGTAAAAGCGCAATATTGGTGTTCCCACTTATGCATCCGGTTTCTATATCCATAGTTTACAATCAAGAAAACATTCCGCAGGTTGAGTCTCTTAAATATTTAGGTATCATTTATGACGGAAAACTCAACTGGAGTCCACATATAGAAAACGTGGCATCTAAGGCTCAGCGTGCTTTAGGTTTACTACGCAGACTGAGCAACCGAAAATATGGGCTACGTAGGCAAGCCCTCTTAATGATATACAAAATGTACATGCGTCCAATATTGGAATTCGGCTGTGTATTGTTCTCGGGAAGCCCTGCTTATAAAACTAAGCCTCTGGTTCTATTGGAGCGTGAAGCCCTGCGCCTGTGCCTGGGACTCCCTAGGTTTGTAGCAAACAATGTTCTTTATCAGGAAGCGCGCCTACCAACATTGCCCTGCAGATTCCGCATCTTAACGATACAAACATTTCTCAAATTTTACAGTTCTCCAATTAGACGATCTGAATATGTATTTATAAACGATCCAAACTCCTTCTTTCTTGCTCATTGGCCACGTTTTCACACCCCACAGGTTATTTTTGTACAAAAGCAATTAGACAGTTTGAATGTAAAAATTCGAGACGTTATTCCATCATATCATTCAAATCAGAATTTAAAGATTGAATTAGATGAAATTTTCCCACAGAACCCTAAGTTTAATTCAGTCCGGTTATTAAATAATATGTTGCAAGATTACCTTGCACACGTACACACAATTAACATAATAGCCACTGACGCTTCCGTGAATGACGAAAAGGCGGGCGTAGGCATTTTCTCGCTTTCGCTTGGCTGGTCATTCTCCTTCAGACTACCAGATTTCACTCCTGTATTTGAAGCTGAGCTCCTGGCAATGATTCTAGCTTTGCGGAAACTCCCTTTAAATGAATCCAGCGCGTTAATTCTAACAGATTCCCTTTCTGTCTGTACTGCGCTTACAGCTTCAACAAATTCACCGGCTCTAAAGACGTTTCTAACATTAGTTCCCCCCCAGATGAATCTTATAAAATTATTATGGGTACCAGGACACTGCGGATTACATTTAAATGAAATGGCCGATTCATTAGCGAGAGCATCCCTGAATGGACCGATACTATCGGTCCTTCCAGTGGTGGCACAAATAACAGCGATCAGATATCGGAAATATGCAATTCGTAGAGATATCATGGAAACAATAACATCATGGACTGAATTTCAGCACCTAAAATTTCCGTGGAAAATTCATTGGTGTCCATCAAGACAATCGGAAGTCATCCTTACAAAATTACGTTGCCGTGTCCCACCATTAAATTTATATTTACACAGGGCTGGTCTGGCGATATCGCCGCTGTGCCAATTCTGCCTAGAAATAGAAACCGTAGAACACTATTTTTTAATCTGTCGTCAGTATACATTACAAAGAAAAAGACTTCTTGAAATACCGCTTGCTAAATTAGGGTTAAATTTAACATCAGAATCAGTACTCACTTTCGGTGCCTCGGTATTGGGCTTTAGCCACAGGGACGTATTTGATGCCGTTTGTAGGTTTCATTCAATCAACAAAACGAATAAAATTTTAAATTCCCACTTTTACAATTCTCTGAGAGATATTTCAGTTTTAATTTATAGCATTAGTATTATAAATTATGCAGTTCAGAAAAATTAATCTGTCTGTTGTTCTGATTACTAAAATGCACATTAACTGAAGTTTCAGAATGCATATGTAAAAGTTCAGATGCTCAATTCTTGGCCAATCCCCCGAGGTGGGTACGAGCCATGTGCTGAGGACATCATCATCATCATCATCAACATCTGCTTCTTGAGCATGCTCTGGAACAAGTTGCTTCTTGTTTTCAGGCCTTGAATCTGGCAAACGATGACACTTCGTCCACGCAAAGTTCTCCGGTGAGCAGCTTGTCTTTCGCAAGTGGTTCCCGTGAAAGAGTGTTCACAGTGACAAGGCATTTTACAGAAACATACACTATACTAAAGTTATAACGCATTGGTCTCAGCCTAAAACGTTGTACACATGGGGGAAGCACATCAAAAGACATCTTTCCTAATTAGACGAAGAGAGACGCTAGTGGGTCTGGCTCTGGTAGGACCAGACGCTAGTGGGTCCAGCGCTCTTGCTCGGCAACGGCGCTCGTACTTGAAAGCTGTGTCCTCGTTTGGCTGGCGCCGCTGCGCTGCTCCGAGTTCTAATAAGCCCTTTTACAATTGCTGGAGCGTGCTGTGCCCTCAAAACCTGCAACCTGGAACTTCGATCCCGCATCGTACCTTCGATCATGCCTGAGCCTCCCAACAAGTGCCTCTCCCCGCACTGGCACCGTGCTCTGGTGTGCCTCGCCACAGGGACCCTGCTATCTTTACATGCGCGGATAACACCGACGTTGAGGATTGACTAAGGACCTACGATCGGGTACGCACCCACAATAAATGGGACGAAGCAGCAAAGCTGAGCAAGGTGCTATTCTACCTCGCGGGTGTGGCCAGCTTATGGTACAACAACCATGAAACGAATTTTCCGACGTGGTCAGGCTTCAAGACGTCTTTTGTGGATGTTTTTGGTCGCCCTGCTATTCGTAAGCTGGGCTCCAAACAGCGTTTGCGGGAACGAGCTTGAAAAGTAGGTGAATCCTTCAAGAGTTACATCGAAGACATCCTGGACTTATGCAAGGAAGTCAACGCGACCATGCCGGAGTCTGATAATATCAGGAATGTTATGAAAGGCATAGAAGACGATGCCTTCAACATGCTCCTTGCCAAAAATCCTCGCACTGTGGCCGAGATAATTACACTGTGCCTAAGTTACGAGGAGCTACACAGGCAGCAATCGTTGACCCGTCACCCTACATCGCGCGACGAACACTTCGCTGGCTTGGCGGCAATTTCTGAGCAGTCAGCGTTGATGGTAGAAATGAAGGCGTTCCTGTGTGAGGAAATTGCACGCCAGCTCTCCTTGATGGCCTTTGCATAGCCGCAACCGGTACAAGACCCAACGTCAAGTTTTCAGCCCCCGCTCCGCCGCGCCATAGCGCCCGAACTCAACGAGATTTTGCCTGAGCGCCACCGACATGTTCGTGCGGCGGCGCCTCTCAGCCTCGCTGAAGTCGTCGCCAGACCCCAACAGATCCCTCCGGCTGTACCAATCAGCTACGCGGATGTGGTCGCCAGGCCCCACTCCTTCCCTCAAGGTTGGCCTCTCACTTATGCCGACGTCTTGATTGTGCCCCGACCACAGCCCTCCATGCAACCATATCACCAGCTGCCCCGCACAACGCGTCCTCCGACATGGACGGGGCCCACCACAGCGAATCGGTGGCGTACATCTGACAACGGCCAATCTGTTTTGCGTGTGGCTACGCCGGTCACGTCGCACGCTACTGTAATCGCAATCAGTCGCCTAGCGCTACAACATATGCGCCAAGTAGTAAGGTAGGTTCTCCCCGCCCATATTAAGACGATCCTTCGGCTTCTCACCAACATTCCGCCCAACGCCTAATACCCGCCGCTAATCTTCTCCACGCCGACGCTCGTTATCACCTATGCGGCCTCGTCCCGTAGCTCGGGAAGAGGAAAACTAATCGTCGCAGTCCATGAGGCAAGGGCTGCGACGCCGGCGAAACGCGAAAGTCCTCAAGGTAGCCCGACAAATGTGATAGACGTGTTTGTTGACGGCATAGGTCGGCGCACTCACTCATGAGTGCGCTCACTCACACTCACTCGCACTCATTTCAAAGGCGTGAGTGCGAGTGCGAGTGAGTGCCAGTGAGTGTGAGTGAAAGTGAGTGCGAGTGAGTGTGAGTGCAGGTGAGTGCGAGTGAGTGCCAGTGAGTGTGAGTGCAGGTGAGTGCGAGTGAGTGGAGGTGAGTGCCAGTGAGTGTGAGTGAGTGCCAGTGAGCGTGAGTGGAGGTGAATGCCAGTGAATGTGAGTGGAGGTGAGTGCCAGTGAATGTGAATGTGAGAGCCAATGAGTGTGAGTGGAAGTGAGTGTGAACGTGGTGAGTGCCTGTGAGTATGAGTGGAGATGAGTGTGAACGTGACTTATAATATAGTGCCGTGTGGGTGGAGCTGAGTGAGAACTTGACTTAGTGCTGTGAGTGTGAACGTGGTGAGTGTTTCTGGGTGTATAGAGGTGAGTGTGAACGTGAGTTTGAGTGCAGGTGAGTGTGAACATGAGTGAGTGCTTGTGAGTGGAAGTGAGTGTGAACGTGTTGAGTGCTTGAACTATAAGCAGAGGTGATATCGGTTCACCTTGCTTGCGGAAAAGTGGAGGTACGTTGTGTGTACAAGCTCACTCGCGGTGATGACTTATCGCGCTAGCAGATTGTGCACGCCCAGATATCTCATGCGGCATGCCTGAATCCAAGGTTCAGGCATGCCGCATGAGTGAGACAATATATAATGAAATTAGCGGATATATTATATTGCGATAGCAATTATACGGACACTCCAAGCGAACTTCTGCCGTGGTCGTGGACGTCGTTGTGAGGTTCCGTATAAAGTCCAAACACGCTAAAAGCGTCGCCGCGTGCCGGCGGTACGCTGTGTGTGCGGGTGCAAGCTTGCGAGGGTCAGCCGACACTTGCTGCTCAATCTCGCGCGTGCGAGGAATAAGGCGGGGCGGAAGCGCGCTGCTTCTGTTGCGCGTCAGGCACGGGGGGGAGTGGGGGGGAGGGTCGTCTTGCTCTGGCGCCGGCCACGTGGGTGTCGTATCTCGAAAGCGATCTGCGACGTGGAAAAAGTGCGCGCCCTCGCGGGCCTCCTTTCCAAAGCGATTTGCGACGTGAACAATGTTCAACTAGAACCGGTAACCTCGTTTGCGCTGCGTTTTCGACGTTTAGTTCGCTTTGAAGCGAGAGGCGGCACGAAGGTCAATTCGCTCGCGGCTATAGCTGCGCCTCCTTACTCCAGCGTTCTTACAGCGAGTTTCCGCTGTGATCGAGCGAGATGCATTCATGTTTACCTGTGCGCGCGTGACACCGTGCTTGTCTGTTTAGTTAGTAGGCGAATGTCTACAAGATTATACGGCCCATTAAACTACTATCCTTGCTTCGTATAGCTCTCTACTAATTTGCTATCGCAATCGAGGCTTCGCCTTTCGGGCGAAACTGAGAAATTTTCTTTAATACGCCAGGGAATATGTATGGGCTCTAGCGCTGATGGCAGACATATCCAAATCATGACCGGCAAATTTTACTATGACTTCCACCGAGTGAAGACGCTTAATACCGTATGATTTGCTACACCTTCGCTGGTCATCCGCCTTCAGAGGGTGGAATGGCTCCTCATTTTCTTCCTCCTTCCCTCTTAAACGTACACGTACAGGCTCCTTATATAAACAGGCAGAGTGCAAGAGGGACTAGCCAAGTTAGCACATAGTAGCAGACACGCACGCTCGCATACATGGAGAAAAAGCGAAGATGCAATGATAGATACCGCTTTGTTCTCCTTTTTGTGTTTTTTTCGGCGTTAAGTGGTTCACTAAGTATACGGACAGTCAATCTCTCCCTCTATTTCCCGCTCTCTTGGCTCAATCCGACCGAAGGGGAGCTTAGCGAGCATGGGCGGCAAGCATGCACACGTCTAATGTCAATGACAGAGAGATGGACAGAGAGAGGTTGGGGCTGACGTTAATGTTTGTCACCATGAATAAATTGAAACGAAAACTTTAGTCGTGCTAGTTTTGCTCTACTTTGCAGTGTTAATAAACCACCTCTCTTTAATAATTCACTCAATGAATCCGTTAACTTGTACATATTAAAACAGAACCTTATTGCCTTCCACTGCACCCCTTCCATTCTTGCAATGTGTTCTTTTGTGTATGGAAACCAAACAATATTGGCGTGCTCCAGCACTGTTCGAACAAGCATTTTGTAGGCCTGCAAATTTTATCTAGGGGCGCAAGACGAAGGTGTCTTCTCAGAAAGAAGAGTTGCTTTAGTGCTCAGCATGTACATTGATTTCGACTTGAGATTATTTTGTTACCATGGCTTTCCCATCGGAGAGCGCATCTTAAATCGACACCTAAACATTTACGCTGAAATGCACAAATGAGAGGTGTGTCATTAATCATGTAAGTAAACTCAGATATCTGTTTCTTTCTTACTGTTAGCGTTACAGATTCTTGGGCATTTAGAGTCATCTGCTACACCTGACACCCAGAAAAGGCAGAATTTTGTATAAGGTGATTATCACTTTGGTTAATTTTGCGGTACGAAATACAATAGTCAGCGAATAGACGGATGTTACCATGTAATCTGGAAGGCAAATCTTTTATGTATATTGAAAATAAAACTGGCTCCAAAACACTGCCTTGGCGCACTATCGATGCAACAGGTGCTAAATTGGAAGCTTCATTATGAATATACACGAATTGTGAGCGGTATAGATCGGCACAGTGACTCATGAGTGCACTCACTCACACTCGCACTCATTTCAAAGGGGTGAATGCGAGTGAGTGTGAGTTCGAGTGAGTACCAGTGAATGTGAGTGCAGGTGAGTGCGAGTGCGAGTGAGTGCGAGTGCGAGTGAGTGCCAGTAAGTGTGAGTGCAGGTGAGTGCGAGTGCGAGTGAGTGCCAGTAAGTGTGAGTGCAGGTGAGTGCGAGTGCGAGTGAGTGCCAGTAAGTGTGAGTGCAGGCGAGTGCGAGTGCGAGTGAGTGCCAGTGAGTGCGAGTGGAGGTGAGTGCGAGTGTGAGTGAGTGCCAGGGATTGTGAATTCAGGTGAGTGCGAGTGCGAGTGAGTGCCAGTAAGTGTGAGTGCAGGTGAGTGCGAGTGTGAGTGAGTGCCAGGGATTGTGAATGCAAATAGTGCGAGTGCGAGTGAGTGCCAGTAAGTGTGAGTGCCGGTGAGTGCGAGTGCGAGTGAGTGCCAGTAAGTGTGAGTGCAGGCGAGTGCGAGTGAGTGCCAGGGATTGTGAATGCAGTTTAGTGCGAGTGCGAGTGAGTGCCAGTGAGTGCGAGTGGAGGTGAGTGCTAGTGTGAGTGAGTGCCAGGGATTGTGAATGCAGGTGAGTGCGAGTGGAGGTGAGTGCGAGTGTGAGTGAGTGCCAGGGATTGTGAATGCAGGTGAGTGCGAGTGCGAGTGAGTGCCAGTAAGTGTGAGTGCAGGTGAGTGCGAGTGTGAGTGAGTGCCAGTAAGTGTGAGTGCAGGCGAGTGCGAGTGAGTGCCAGGGATTGTGAATGCAGTTTAGTGCGAGTGCGAGTGAGTGCCAGTGAGTGCGAGTGGAGGTGAGTGCTAGTGTGAGTGAGTGCCAGGGATTGTGAATGCAGGTGAGTGCGAGTGCGAGTGAGTGCCAGTAAGTGTGAGTGCCGGTGAGTGCGAGTGCGAGTGAGTGCCAGTAAGTGTGAGTGCAGGCGAGTGCGAGTGAGTGCCAGGGATTGTGAATGCAGTTTAGTGCGAGTGCGAGTGAGTGCCAGTGAGTGCGAGTGGAGGTGAGTGCTAGTGTGAGTGAGTGCCAGTAAGTGTGAGTGCAGGCGAGTGCGAGTGAGTGCCAGGGATTGTGAATGCAGTTTAGTGCGAGTGCGAGTGAGTGCCAGTGAGTGCGAGTGGAGGTGAGTGCGAGTGTGAGTGAGTGCCAGTAAGTGTGAGTGCAGGCGAGTGAGTGCCAGGGATTGTGAATGCAGTTTAGTGCGAGTGCGAGTGAGTGCCAGTGAGTGCGAGTGGAGGTGAGTGCGAGTGTGAGTGAGTGCGAGTGTGAGTGAGTGCCAGTAAGTGTGAGTGCAGGCGAGTGCGAGTGCGAGTGAGTGCCAGTGAGTGCGAGTGGAGGTGAGTGCGAGTGTGAGTGAGTGCCAGGGATTGTGAATTCAGGTGAGTGCGAGTGCGAGTGAGTGCCAGTAAGTGTGAGTGCAGGTGAGTGCAGGTGAGTGCGAGTGTGAGTGAGTGCCAGGGATTGTGAATGCAGGTGAGTGCGAGTGCGAGTGAGTGCCAGTAAGTGTGAGTGCCGGTGAGTGCCAGTGCGAGTGAGTGCCAGTAAGTGTGAGTGCAGGCGAGTGCGAGTGAGTGCCAGGGATTGTGAATGCAGTTTAGTGCGAGTGCGAGTGAGTGCCAGTGAGTGCGAGTGGAGGTGAGTGCGAGTGTGAGTGAGTGCCAGGGATTGTGAATGCAGGTGAGTGCGAGTGCGAGTGAGTGCCAGTAAGTGTGAGTGCAGGTGAGTGCGAGTGTGAGTGAGTGCCAGTAAGTGTGAGTGCAGGCGAGTACGAGTGAGTGCCAGGGATTGTAAATGCAGTTTAGTGCGAGTGCGAGTGAGTGCCAGTGAGTGCGAGTGGAGGTGAGTGCTAGTGTGAGTGAGTGCCAGGGATTGTGAATGCAGGTGAGTGCGAGTGGAGGTGAGTGCGAGTGTGAGTGAGTGCCAGGGATTGTGAATGCAGGTGAGTGCGAGTGCGAGTGAGTGCCAGTAAGTGTGAGTGCAGGTGAGTGCGAGTGTGAGTGAGTGCCAGGGATTGTGAATGCAGGTGAGTGCGAGTGCGAGTGAGTGCCAGTAAGTGTGAGTGCAGGTGAGTGCGAGTGTGAGTGAGTGCCAGGGATTGTGAATGCAGGTGAGTGCGAGTGGAGGTGAGTGCGAGTGTGAGTGAGTGCCAGGGATTGTGAATGCAGGTGAGTGCGAGTGCGAGTGAGTGCCAGTAAGTGTGAGTGCAGGTGAGTGCGAGTGTGAGTGAGTGCCAGGGATTGTGAATGCAGGTGAGTGCGAGTGCGAGTGAGTGCCAGTAAGTGTGAGTGCAGGCGAGTGCGAGTGAGTGCCAGGGATTGTGAATGCAGTTTAGTGCGAGTGCGAGTGAGTGTCAGTGAGTGCGAGTGGAGGTGAGTGCGAGTGTGAGTGAGTGCCAGGGATTGTGAATGCAGGTGAGTGCGAGTGCGAGTGAGTGCCAGTAAGTGTGAGTGCAGGTGAGTGCGAGTGCGAGTGAGTGCCAGTAAGTGTGAGTGCAGGCGAGTGCGTGCCAGGGATTATGAATGCAGTTTCGTGCGAGTGCGAGTGAGTGCCAGTGAGTATGAGTGGAGGTGAGTGCGAGTGCGAGTGAGTGCCAGTGAGTATGAGTGGAGGTGAGTGTGAGTGTGAGTGAGTGCCAGGGATTGTGAATGCAGGTAAGTGCGAGTGCGAGTGAGTGCCACTAAGTGTGAGTGCAGGTGAGTGCGAGTGCGAGTGAGTGCCAGTAAGTGTGAGTGCAGGTGAGTGCGAGTGTGAGTGAGTGCCAGGCATTGTGAATGCAGGTGAGTGCGAGTGCGAGTGAGTGCCAGTAAGTGTGAGTTCAGGTGAGTGCGAGTGCGAGTGAGTGCCAGTAAGTGTGAGTGCAGGCGAGTGCGAGTGAGTGCCAGGGATTGTGAATGCAGTTTAGTGCGAGTGCGAGTGAGTGCCAGTGAGTGCGAGTGGAGGTGAGTGCGAGTGTGAGTGAGTGCCAGGGATTGTGAATGCAGGTGAGTGCGAGTGCGAGTGACTGCCAGTAAGTGTGAGTGCAGGTGAGTGCGAGTGTGAGTGAGTGCCAGGGATTGTGAATGCAGGTGAGTGCGAGTGCGAGTGAGTGCCAGTAAGTGTGAGTGCAGGTGAGTGTGAGTGCGAGTGAGTGCCAGTAAGTGTGATTGCAGGTGAGTGCGAGTGCGAGTGAGTGCCAGTGAGTGCGAGTGGAGGTGAGTGCGAGTGTGAGTGCAACTAAGGTGAGTGCAACTAAGGCAAAAATGCCTTAGTTGTGTCATTTTACCT